>NW_015387006.1:32615-101238 GCF_001527695.2 Protobothrops mucrosquamatus | reverse complement strand
CAGCAAGCGGGACTGGCCTAGGGGATTTTATAGGGGTTTTAATTACTTTTAAATTTGACATTCTTAAATATTTCATTTTAATCAAATTTTAAATTAGGTGTAATATGTTAGCTTTTTATCATTTGTCAGCCGCCCTGAGTCCGAAAGGAGAAGGGCGGGATATAAATACAATTAATAAATAAATAAATAAATAAATAGCACATTGTAATAATTAGGATAAGAATAATAGGGAGGTGGGACAGAGTTAGCACCTTTTGATAACTATGCTTCTACTGTGCATGTAGAGTTTATTATTTTTCTAACTTAGTTCCTCCCTACTTTTCATGGGACAACACTGAAAAGAAGAAAATAAATAATTTCTTTAGATAATTGTTGCATTATTTAACAAGACATACTAAGATTTTTTTTTTATATTTCCTGAAAATAACTGATTGTAATATGTTCATATTCCTGAAGCATAATTCAAAAGATCTATGTACTTTTTTATGGTGGGGGACAGTTATTTCTAGTAGTTGAAGAACTATGGTGTTTCTACTTGAATTATTTTTTCTGAAAACGTATTGTCCTGCTGACCCCCACCAACCCACCCACCCCCAAATATCAGATAACAAAAGAAAAATGTTCAGTTGAGTGAAATTTCATCCCACTGAGAGACATGGAGGATCATATGCTTGGCTAAGCAATTCTGGATTTTGTTTATCTGAATTTTCCAAGCTTTTACGGCACTGGCCAACTTTGCAACAAAAGTTCTCACAGCCTTTCTGCTTGCAGAAAAGGAGCATTATCACTTAATTGCTTGGTACAGTGCTTGAGACATAAGTGCAGGGGACACTCTCAGACATTTGAAAATGATATTGATCATTCTGATACAAAACAGAAGTAAAAAACAAACAAAAAGGGGTGAAGTTGGTAAATCCCTCTTTTGAATTTAGAAAAACAAAGAAGACCTGCATCTAATCTTACAAGCTCACTTTGGCTAGGAACAAAGAAGACTTGCCAACCAAAAGTGGTGAATTTTCACAAATGTATACAGTATACCAAATGAAGAGTTTAATTTTTGAGGCTTATTTGGTCATTTAAAGGATTACGTTAAAAACTGAATGTTTCCATTTCAAACTACTTGCACTAGAGTTTTAATAGTTTTTCACAGTTGTTTCTGATTTCGTGTTTTCAAAGTCAAAGTATATTTTGAGGCATCACAAAATGTCTTGCTCCACCCATTTTAAGTGAAATAAAGGCTCAACAAATAGCACAGCTATTCAGTCTGTCAAAACATAAATCAAAATAAAGAAGAAAAATAATAAAATTGGCTTAAATATGTGCAACTAGTCAGTAGCTACTGGTATTAGCACAACTGCATTTCCTGAAAGCATATACCTGGTGGCTTCACCTTTTAGGTAAGAAAAAAACACACCACTGCTGCAACTTTATTCTCCTCGTTCTTGGAATAGCCATGGCTACACTATTTGGTTTTCAGGAATTATTCAATTTACAAGTTAGTACTTTGTCTATATTTTTGTGAAAGTCTGTGGAAAGCTGAGTGTGTGTGTGTGTAGATGTTCAGTGTGTAGATGTTCATCCTCGACCAGAGGTGGGGGGCGGGGCAAGAAAGAAACATTTCAAATAGACTCCATATTAATTGGATTATTGTAAGTCTGCTGAATAATTTTATGATTTACAAGATTATATTTTTATTCCAACTAACATTAAAGTTGCCCTTCTGAAATCTACATGGTATTTCTTCACGAGTTTGTCAGTTATGTAGGACTTGATAATTTATTAAGGAGCAATGCCTTATAGATAATATAAATGAAAACAATTATGTATTCTATTTGGAGAAGACACATTTATGAAAATAGCCCAAATGATCTGTCATTTATACTATTTCACAGCAATTAAATCCATCTGTAGAATATTTTATATGATTTTCCCCCTTTTCAGATATAGTGGAGCACAACTTCTATTAGACCAACCATTATAGCCAAGTGTATCGAAATTATGGTCCAAAACAATTGGAATGCCTCATATTGAGAGAGGCTGATTTAAATTGTGTGGGCCAAGAATTAAATCAATATTGTATCTCAGGTAAAATTATTTAAGTTAATGGCAACCCCCTCCCACTTGGATATCAGCTAATTTGAACATGTGCATCAAGTGTTACAATGCTTGGTGGAGTGGGAAGTTGAATATGAATAATATTTTGACTGCCGTGAAACAGTGAGGGGTTTAAACATGTTTCAGATATGTTTCATGGAATAAACAACTGACTGGTATCATATATCAGGCTAAGTCACAATGTTTTATACTCCACAATAATTTATAACCCATAGTAACTGCAAAACATGCTAAGTCACAAACATTTCATGACTTAGCAGGTATTTAAAACCTGCCAGTATAATATGGTATGATGAGGAAAAATCAATGGGTCTTAACATGATAAACATCTTGTACTGCTAAATATATGGAAAAATTCAAAATTAAGTAATAAAAGAGTATGTATGTTCTTTTCTCTCCTGACATCCACAGAGATCTAAAAGAGAATTATACTAATGTTTTAATGGAGGGTATAGCTGTCTTGTATTATCAGTATCTCAACTTCAAGTAAATACAAGTAAAACTCTCATTCTACAAAGATATAGGTAATATGCGTAAATAGGCAAATATAAATAAAATAAAATTCACAGGTGTTGGCAGGAAGGAGGCATCAAGCATGGAGTTTGCCTAGAGTCACTGTGCAAGTGCAAAAGTCCTAGGACCAACCTCCCCCCCCCCTCTACCAAGTTCCTTGGAAACTTATCAAATTGTTCCCAAGAGTAGCTGCCGGACTGGGGAAATTTCTGCATTATAGGCAGAACATAATAAAGTAGTTAGCTTAAACTCTGTACTTGAGTCTGAATGTTTGCGCCTCACAACAGGTTTATAATAGAAGATTAGCTTTGGTAATAATATTTGTGAAAACGTTCTTAGAATCATAGTTGATTACCAAATGAATATGAATCAATAGTGTGCGAAGATTTCAGAAAATAGACCTGCAATTTTAGGCTGCAGCAATAAAAAATATTTTTCATATCAGGGGGAAATAATAGTTCTGCTATATACTGTATTAGTTAATTTTGTGTTTTGTTTCCAGGATTGAGCATCAAACTTTAAATTTCTGACTCTGATAAAAATAGAACAGGGTCAGAAAAGGGCAATATGAATAAACAGAGGACTTGAAACTTAGTGATAAAAAAACAACAACCCCAAGATTGAAGAAGCTGAGAACGTTTAATCTTGAGAAGAAAGATCTGAGGGGGGATATGAAAGCAATCCCAACTAAAGCTTGTTCTCTAACCTTCCAAGAGGCAGGGCATGGAAGAATGGATTTAAATTGCAATAAAATCCATTCTGATTGAATGAAAGGAAACACTTCCTAACAGTTAGAGCCATCTGTGAGTAGAAACCAATTAGCCAGAGAAGTGGTGGGTTCTCCATCACTGATTGTATTTAAGCAGAAGCTTGACAGCTCTCTTTTGTGGATTCTTTAATTTAGTTTCCTGTACAGGAAAGGGGATTAGAATTGCTGGCCTAAATGACCCCTTTGAAACCTATGATATATGCAGCCTTGTTCTATATCCAGTTTCAAGTGCTAGAGCAGAGTTTATGACAAAAATAGATAATCAGTAAGGTATTAACGAGAAATTGAGAAAGCTGAGAAAAAATCTTGGCAAATATTCTATGCTTTTCTCAAGGTGCACAAGAGATAAAATAGTGTTACTGTATGTACTGTATAATAAATGGGCCAGTATACACAACACCCTCAACTGGGTCATAGTGGAGGATAAACAAATTGTACAAACTCTCCACCCTCCACAAAGGACACAATTAACACAGAGGGTTTAGATGTACAGTAGCTACAAAGGGACCTGGTTTTAAATGAGATTTAAATAATTTTCTCCATTTTATGATACCTTTTTACCAAGGAATTTGACTATCCTCATCTCCTTGACTAAGATAGCAACTTAGATTGATTCCATCTTCATCTTCTTGACCCCTTTTAAACTCACCTTGTAGGCAGAGTTTGTTGAAAAGTGGGGCTGAAAGGGGAAAACAGTAAGAGCCCCTCAGCAACCCCAGTCAGGACATCTATAGAGAGTAAAAAGGACAGTCTTGATGAGAGAGAGATGATTATTACTAAGGCAACAAACAGATAAACATTGCAAAGGCCCAGATGAGTGTGAAGAAGTCCAAATGTATATCAAATAGATATCTCATATAAGGAATGTGTGTATGATCTCAGGGAATGAGGGAAAGAAATGCTGCCTAGGAAAAAATCAGACAAGAGAGTGGGGAGTCCCCATGGCTTAAAGATCAGAGAAAGAAATTTAGGAAGAACCCGCCTTAATGGATCAAGCAGTTAAAAGTGGTGATGGGAAGATTTCACAGTACTTTCGACTGTTAATGAAGCCTTACAATAAAGTAGAATTAGCTCATCAAGTTTCCTCTCTGGTTTATCTGGGAGGGCTGATACCCCCTAAATTCATCTAAAGAGAAAAGAAGGAGGAAGGGAAGCACCCTGAGACTTACACAATTCTATTACTATAGCCAATCTTAATAAAAGTAATTTCAGGTCTATGTGGAGTCTATATCTTGGTCTATTTACCTCAATAGGAGTGACAATATCATGGATTATTGTATTTATTCTTCCCAAAGAGCAGAGAAAGAGGACAGAAAATTGTCTGAGTTAAGCATTAAGTAGTTGCCATGTGACACACCCAGATCTTTGCTTACTATTTATTATTTGTTTTTAGCATATGGCATACAATGTCACGGAAATCTACAAATGCTAAACACAATGCAGTCCTGACAGTCTAGATTACTAGTTCATTCTGTTTGACCCTTGTACACCTATCCTTGATGCAACGTAGGGGGCAAACTAGCTTTACACCAACTAGCTTTACACCAATTAGATAGCAGCGCTTGGGTTGCTGGTTCTTTCAGGCTCCTCTACCAGTCTCACCTCATGTCATGCGATGCCTCATGTCTGGCCATGTACAGTGCTGGCTTCCACTCTCCACACATATGAACACAGCTAGGTATTTTTTCCCACTGAAGTGATATCCATTTACAATATTTGCAATATTGCCTGCTTTTGAACTGCTCGCTGGGCAGGTGCTAGGGATCAAGTGATGGGAGCTCACTCCATCTCATGGAGCAGGGCTTGAACCGCCAGAGTGCAGATCATTTCTGGCTGGCAGTTCCAGTATCATTAAGCTTCTGTGCCACCACATCCCCTTTTTTATTTGCTGATAGCACAATACCCAACCAAGGAAATGGTAGTTGGTTCTTTATGCATGCGTGCCTATCTAGCTAATGACTTTTTTTTTTAACTGAAGGGATATAATGTGACATTGAAATAATGGTGTAGTGTTAAGGCACAATGCTAGAAAGCAGGAGACCGTCAGTTCTAGTCCTACCTCTAGCCCCACCTAAGCCAGCTGGGTGACTTTGGGCCAGTCACTCTCTCTCAATCCAACCTGCCTCACAGAGTTGTTGTTGTGGGGAAAATAGGAGGAGGAAGTGGTTGTGGTGGATATGTTTCACTATCTTGAGTTATTTATAGAAAATAATAAAATGGTGGGATACAAATAAATAAAATAAATAAATAAATATAACATTCAAATCCCCACAGGATTTGTAAATCATGGATACACATGAAACAGCTTTTGGAATCATGGCCAAACAGCGACAGCTGTTTATGGTACAATAGAATATTAATTGAATTTTAAGTACAATATGTCATTTTTTTAATGTTTGCCTTTAGAAAAAAAAAGTTTCCATGTAACAAGCTAGCATATCAAAGTTATAAAGATGTACTGTACACCAAGTCACTTCTTTTTTTTTTTTTGTAGTGCTCTTGTCCTATAAGATTTTTATTATACCTGACATTTAAAAGCCTGATTCCTGCCCCCAGTTTGAAGTGGTGTGGAATATTTTACTTATTTAGAACTTTTAATCTGATTTTCAACTAATTCTGTTAATGTAGAATAGGCCAATGATAATTTAATGGCCCAGCTGTTTGCCCCATTTTCTAAAAATAAAACATGCAGAATATTCAGGGTATGGAACACTTCTTAATTATCCAAGCGAATGACCAATAATTAAACTGTCTTCCAAGACATCAAAGTATATAGTATCATCTCAGTACATAGATAATGTTATGCATTAATCTTTTGTACTACTTCCTAATGAATCTGGAATATGTTTGTATGTGTATAGTAATTGTTAAAAAGTTATTCTTTTTTTTCTAGCCAGAATTCCCCCTCTTCTTGCCACCCATTGTGCAAGCTCTACATACCATCATATACACATCTGATTTATTCTGGGAATAATGAGGGTATGAAAATAAAAACTACTGAACAGCATCTCAGAATTGTGAACATAATCAATCAAGATCTGAGGTTCACTGCTTTTCACTGAGGTAACACGTTAAGAATTCCCATTCAAGAGAATAACTGACTTGACTATATTCAGCAGTGATTGCAAATGTTTCTTTCTTCTTTTGATACCACTACTTTGATTTATTTCTCAATATCACTCATTTTGTTGCCCCTATGACCTCTGTTATTGCAGAGGGTTACTTCCACATTTTACTCAGCTGTATAACAACTCAGATCACATGAGAGATAGGCTCATAGAGAAAAACAAAAGTCTCTTTCATTGTGCTTTTTTATTTTATCAGCAGTTGAAGCTCTCCATATTTTAATGGTCAGTCAAAATTAAACAGTTAAATATGATTTCAGCAGAATAAAATGCTATTTAAAAATCAATAATGAAACAAATTTCAAGAATCGAGCATCTTGAAGATTTGTTAAACATATATGCCCAGACTATGGAATGTATTTATGATAGCTGCAGCATCCTTGGGTCATATGATCACCATTTGCGACTTTCTCAGCCAGCTTCTGACAAACAAAGTCAAGGGGGAGGAGCTGGATTTGCTTAATGATCACATGATTCACTAACAACTGCAGTGAGTCGCTTAAAAATCATGATAAAAAAGTTCATAAAATCAAGTACAACTCCCTTAACAATAACTTGAGGTATAGGTTTTTATTGTTTTTGTATTGGCATATCCTTTATGTTTTATTGTTATGATATGAGTCGCCCAGTGTAATTATATATAAGGTGAACATCCATATTTCCCCTAAATAAATAAATAATGGCAATAGTTACTTAAATTTTACTGCTGATTCAAAGTAAATTAAAAAGTAATTAGTAGCAATTTATGTTAAAAATCAAAAGTTTTGCATTTTTCTATCAACTTGATGAAACTATTATCTATCTATCTATCTATCTATCTATCTATCTATCTATTTATCTATCTATCTATCTATCATCTAGTTATCTATCAAATTTACTTTATTATGAGTTATCCAAGGGACATATTTATTGCCTTTCATTAATTATCTCCAGTAGTCCATAGGTTCCATCTCTTTCAATGCATTAATTAATCTCAAGAGAAGTTATCATGTCCTTCTGGAGAAATTCAGAGAAAATCTCCATCTCATATTTATGTATTTATTTATTGAATTTATATCCAACCTTTATTATTCTTACAAATAACTTATGGCGATGCACATATCAAACATACCTTCTTCCTCCTATTTTCCCCACAATAGCAGGCCTGAGAGGTGAGTTGGGCTGAGAAAGAGTAACTAGCCCAAAGTCACCCAGCCACCTTTCATGGCTAAGGTGGGACCTGAACTCCCAAGTCCCATTTATACCCACATTTAATGGAGACTTTCAAAAGGCCATTTATTCCTAGTTCTCTTAAAGACATCTTCAAAAAAGAGTAAAAATACAAATATATAATTGTAAATACAAATATATAACAGTGTAAAGAAACAAACCAAAACAACAGATAATATAAAATGGAAGCAATACCTAAGGCTAGCAATAAAAGCAGAGAATAAAAAGCATACTATTAATCTAAAGCTTTTTTTGGGGGGGGAAACTATCATGACCTTTAGAAGGGCAGCAGAAATGCCCTGTATGAACCTCTTACCAAATGTTCTAATTTCAGCTTATCCAGCACCTCCATAAAATGGAACATTAGAGCCTTTGGTGTCTTTAAAAGAAAGGACTCGTTCCAAATCTCTCCTGGGGGTTAAGCGATTTTACACTTTTTCAAAAAGTCTGGGCAAGTTACCTCTGACCAATTTATAACTGTCAAATCATTCCAATTCAAAATGGAATTAGAATTGGAATTATTCTATCTTTGTTATTGATTTTAATCACCTAATCATGTTGATGCAATTCAACTATAAATTCTTTTATGCTCAAAGGCAATTAAATTGTCCAATCAATTTGATTCACTTTGTTCCACTGATCTGATCAAAAGAGCAATGTGATTGAATTGCCTTTGATTTGAATCTCCAAAACAAATCCTCACACAGTCCGTGTTCAGAGGCATTTTACTTCTTTGAATAACTAACATGCAAGGGTAAATTCAGTTAATGGCCACCACAAAGAGACTGTAAAATGTGGTTGGTCATGTAGCCAAGTACATTTTACATGGCTTAAGATTGTGATGGGCAGGCTACATCAAAGTCATAAATCAAGGACCACCTGTATGAGTATGATGGGTCTTCTCTACTGTTGACTGTTCATTATTCATAGATAGAGAATGACTTGTTAAGTCTATAGCAAAAGTGGGCAAAGCTTTCTGTAATTCCAAAGAATATTTCAATGTGTTAAAACTCATAACATGCTGAAACAATGCACTACAATCCCCAAGAAGAAAACTAAGAAGGTATGTGGAGAATAACTTTGGAAGATCATATCTTTTGCGGCCCTCTTAGATGAAAGAACATAGAGCATACATACAAGTTCAATCCTAATCATATATCTGGTTTTATTTCAGTCATAGACCAACATAAAACAAATATCATTCCGAAATAAAAACAGAAGGAACCAAATATGGTATTAATAAAATAGAGTAAAAATTATCATGGAATTATGACATCTAAAATATAAAACCATGAAAAAACAACTATAAAATTAAAATAGTTTTATAATTTCTTTGCTATAAATAGTTAAGCCGGCAAGGTATAAATACATAAGAAACACTAAGAATTATAAGACATTATAACAATTTAAAAAAAATATCATGACTTGGGACTTTAATACTTACCTGCTGTAGCCCTATTAGAATTTGATTGGGATTATTGCAACTATCAATCAATCCTTAGACATGATATAATGGCAATATAAAGCATAATGAATTTCCAATTTTCTCCTTTATTTAAGGAGAAATAAAGGAGGATTATGAGATATATTAAGTTATGGTAGATAGGACTCTGCAGGGTGTTACTTGGAGAAGCTGTTTGCATTCAGTCACAAAACCAGTGAGCTACAATATCTAAAACCCCTGCCTGTGAGAAGGGGAAGGGAAGGCAGACTTTCAAAGGAAGTAGAAAAACAGTTAACTTGAATTTCAATCAATGTACAGAATAACCAGTCCAGCAATTTCTAAGATTGTATAGCTCCCCATTCAGAGGTCCTGTCTTGAGGGAAGTTAAGATCAGATACACCCTCCTACCTTCCTAATTTCAAAACGCCCTGAAAAAAAAACAATCCTGGGGGATATTTAAACGTCTACATAATTTGCCTTCTACTGCGAGTAGCTAAAGGCAAGATCATGTATAAAAATGAGAAAATGGACAGGCAGAAACATTATAATTTTCCACTGAACAAGCTAAGGTGTTCTGCTAAGGCAAAAATGGAGTTTAGAGTGGCAGAATTCCCTTTGACTAGTGCCCCATCACTAGCCATCTAGTTTCAGTCCATCATTTCCTAAGTTATGTAGTTCGGAAAGGATTGAATAAATGGTTTATATATTTAGCGAGGTAGTTGGACCTTATGAGGACATGCAAAAATACTGCTGTGTGAATATCAGACATTTCAAACTTTGATATAGGATGTTATTTTTCAAAGTGCACATGCTTTTTTTGCCCTGATCAACAATATGATATAGAGAAAATTATAATAAATGGGGAAACTTTTTGGACAATGGTATTGTCTTGCCTTCAGTGAATACAAAATGAAAAATTGGAAGCAGATTAAACAGATTGTGAGGGATAGTTTAACACAGCACATCCAACACACTGATGGATATTTCATTTATTTTCCTTTACCAAAACGTTTATTGCAAGAAAAAAGAGAAGGGAAGAAGTAAAAGCTTTACTTCACTTAAAATGACTATAGAAATGGTAGTAAATAACCTTCTATTCCAGGTGCTTAAAAATGCCTCCGTGTATACAGTGCAGACTTTTCCTTCCATAAAAATCATACTGTGGGGCCATTATGCTTTCAACACCATGTAGGTGGCTTTGCATTGAATGCACTGGAGGCTGAGGATAAGAAGCAAAGCACTGAAAACTATTTATGGTCAGAATACTCTTGAACTTCCTACATATGTGTTTTCATTTGCATGTGTTTCAACACCACAGAAAAATCTAGGCTTTGTATCTCATCGGGTATTTTTCTTTAGTTTTGAGGGATACATTTTTGAGAAACCGACAAACCAGAATCATGGAAACGTGTACCTGTAATCATGTGTACCTGTAATCATGACAGTATAACTAATTATTGCTGCAGGAAATGGTTTTTGCATTTGCTACTAAAATGGTAGAAAGGTTTTCTACTATATGCAAAACAAGTAGGGAGAAGAAGGATAAGCAATATCCAAAATAATCAGCAAGGAGAAAAGGAGACTGAAAGGAGACATGATAGTGATGTTCAACTACATAAAATAAAGCTACAGGAAAGATGATCAAGAACATTTTTCATGACCAGAAATAATGGCTCTCACTTATACCTTTCTACATTTCATTTAAATATAAGGAAAAAAAATCTTGATGGTAAAACCCAAGCAACAGTGGAACAGTTTCAATGGAAGAGAATATCTGTAGTAAGAGTGAACTGTGGAGTTCTTCGTGCTGTCTGAATTTGGTTGTTTGCTTGCAGATATTTTATTACCCAACGAGGTAATGCCATTAGTGTGAGTAAGTGAGGGTTTAGGTGCCTGTTAGTGCCCATTTATATATATTAACTTGTCCTGCCAATTTTGGTGAGTGAGATGTTTCTTCCTTGATCAGTGTATTGCTTTCTGCCTGATTGTTTCCCTGGTATTGATCCCTGTTTATCTAAAAGTAAGCTGCTAGAGGGAATTATTCTATTTTTTGTTTGTTTCCTTCCTAGGTTTTTTATCGTCTCTTTTGAATGATGTGTAAATGTGATTTACTATATCTCTGTGAGTCTGTTGATGGCTGATTTGTCTGAATGCCCAGCTTTCAGGAATTATCTATTATTTTGATTTGGCTTGGTCTAAGATGTTAACAGTTTCCCGGTAGAAATTGTGGTTGAATCTGTCTATGTGTTGTGGGATTAAGACATTTTTATTATGTTTTTTGACTGCTGTTTGGTGTTCATGAATGCACTCTGCTGGTCTTCTGCCTGTTTTTGCTACATATTGGCTGTTACAGCCCTGGCATTATAAACTGTAGATGGCCTCCTGGCTCTTTTTCGTTTGCTGGAGAACTTGAACCTTTCAGATGTGTACTTGATGACACATGGAACAGGACTTTGATTACATAATCACAATCAGCATCTTGATTTTTCTGATTCCCCATGCCTTCTGCAGATGCCCCCAATTCCACAGGATGTGGGCCTGGCCTAGCAAACAGAAACTGAATACACATATTCAAAACATGCTCCGGAATCTCATTTTTTTTATATTTAATGTACTGCCAGTAACAACAGTACTTCTTATATTTATTTCCTTCAGCTGCCAGCTTTTCTAAATTTCCTTCAAAAAAGCATATTTAAACCCAGATTGCTGGAACTTTCAAATGCATTCTTGTGTTTTTTCCTAATTCACTGTTTGGCCTATCTCAGCTTTAAGAAAACCTTTTTGGAAGAAAGAAATAACTTTTCTTACCTAAGAAACTTTTGCTTCACGGGGTGAGCAAATCTGTCAAGAACAATTTCAGGAAAACAAAAAGTCAAAACACCCCCCTCCCCCCCCAAAAAAAAGGTGCCTTAAGTTCTTACCACTGTGTGGATCTGTGGTTTCCGTCTTTTGGCTAGGTCAATGATATTGACGCCGTTGTAATATAGGTTCTCAATGCAGCCATGGAAATTTTTCTTCAGGAATGTTCCTGGTTTTCCTGGGACTGGTATTCCTCCAAAACTGAGCTTTGAGACAAGAACAAATTCAAATTTTAATGCTCCAATAGCTGTATGTTTTTGACAAAAGATCATTTTCTAGGTGTTAATGAAAGAATGTCTAGCAGGAGGACAATCCATAAAGATCAAATTAATAATTATATTTTACTCTCTCTCTCTGCTTTTCTTTTGCCATAGGTTAGCCATTGGATTGACTAAGGTAGTTCCAGGGTCAAAAGCTGAAATTGTCTGAAATCGACATTAATTCCAATTTCATATGGAAAAGAACCATCAAAACTTTCTTCCAAATAGCACTGTGGTGCAATAATAGGTTTTTGTACAGCAATATAATTTTAGGTTCCAAATTACTGGCAGGGTGAATTAGATTTAAAGATCCATTCTCATTCTGGAACTCATTATTACCTGCTACTTTTGCTCTTTCTTATTTTGTCCTCCAGACTGGACTTACAGAAAATAAAATTAAAAGTGTACAGTCAATATCAATTATTCTGCTGCACTATTGGAGAAAAAAACATTTCCTGTGGTGATCAATTATACTTTTAATTACCTAACCAATCCTTTTATTTTCCTTAGTTACAGCTTTAATCCCTTAAGTATACTATGATAAATTTTCAATAGGCAATAATATTAGTGGGGTACAGTGGACCCACTTAAGCCTCTGGATTAAAGTAGGTAATCATTAAACATAAATTGACCAATCGTAATTGTGAGATTTATATATTTTACATTAGGTTCCATAATTAAATTGTTACAATTGATAAGTGTTGTTTTATTGTAGCCTTTCTTAATCTAGCCTTCTAAAGAAGTGATCATAAGACATATTTAACTGGGTCATGGGGATGGGCCAGGCAATGTGTTACACAGGTTCAAAAACCCTGCTAATTAACCAAGTTAATTAACCTCAATAAGGCAAAAATTTTAGTCTTGGGCAGGCCTTTATTATTTGAAATTCAGAAATATCCTGGTCTACCAACTAATTCCATGTTGTTCGGTCCCCTTGCTAGAGAGTTAATTGTCCCTTCTTCCACCATAATCAAGATGGTCATCTGAAGAAGCCTCTGAAAGCCCTCCCATCTCTGGATGCTTCCACTTTCAACTTCCACAGCCATAGAAGTGTGGAAAGGGAACAAGTAAGTTCCTCACCCTTTCTCGCCCCCCCCAAACACCAGGAAGTAGGAATTGCCACTTTTTCATCCTTCTTTACTGCAGTTGGGAAGCCTGGAAATCAAAGGCTAATGCATAACTGATCAAGTCATCTGACTGTGCACTGCCAGCACATAGAGACAAGCCAATAGCCTGGAGGAGAGGATTGCTGGTTCAGCTGCAATGTGTCATATTCTATCATACCCCAGCCAACATATTATTGTAATTGCTAGCTCTAGTCCAGTACAACTATTACAGCTGCACGAGAATATTAGTTCTATGTAATATCAGTGAGATGGGTAATCGATCAACCTATTTCTACTCGGCACCACTTCATTATTTATTTACTTAGAACATTTATATAGCTGACCAACTGACTCCAGGCAGCAAACTCCAAAAAGTAAAACCTCAAATACAAAATCTAACAAACCTTTATCCCACCCAGTGACAACATTCAGACAAACCTGCTCCAAATCATCCTAGGGTCCCCAAGTCCACTGGCAAAACCATATCTTCAGGACCTTTTGCAAGAGTATCAAGGAGAGAGCCAACTTATCTATGCAGGGATGCTGTTACCACAGAGAAAGCTTTTCTTTTTGGCCCCTCCTTAATAGAAGGGACCCTTAAAATACTTTGCCTCCCTGCTCTGGAGGTCAGGTAGATACAACATGGAAAAGACAGTCCTTCAAATAACCTGGCCCCCTATATGGGTGGTCACCCTCTTCTGGTCTATGTTTTGATTATTCAATCCACATTTATTCAGCAGCTATTCGTTCTTGACTCTATCTTTGCTTATTTTACCGATTCCCATGCATTCAGTTTGAGTTTCCTTGACATGCTCAGCCTCCTTTCCATGTAACTAAGTGAGCAGAAACATACCTTAATATTCAATCATTTTCATTCCTCCTAAAAGATCCTATGCTACCCACTATCTTTCTCCCATTCTTTGCATAGTTTAAAAATTCTTCAACCATCTTTCCATCTTTGGTAAAAAAATATTTTACACAGATAAACAAACAACCATTCATGCTAGGCTGTTGTTGTTGTTTTTTGCCTTTTATGTAAAGTTTGCACTGTTTACTTCATTTTCCCATCAAACACAACTACCAGGGTCTTTATTATATTCATATTCAGATCAACACTCTTAGTTACATTGTACAATCTATCTAACCTTCATGGCAAATCTTATAATCTTTCCCTCTTTACTTCTTTTGTACACCTTTGTCATATTTCAGAATCAACTTCCATTTCTATATTCACAAAACCAACCATACTTCAAGACTTTTCAATTTTATTATTTTCCCCAAGTCATACAGCAAATTTCCTTTCTCATACTGATACATTTCTGAGTGTTTCACTGAACAGAAAAAACTCTGTGGTCCACCCTCCCGTCTGGCATGAAATTGCATTCTCCCGAATTTTGTTCACTGACACCTCTTTTAATCTTTCAATCAGAATTCTGCCAAACATCTGCCTAAGTACACTCAACAATCTAAAAGTATCTCCTGCGGTTTTTGCATTCATTCACGCTATCTTTCCTTTGTACAACAGAACAATAATACCATTCTTCTTATTGCTAGACAGAGATGCTGCTGTGAGGCGTGAACAACCAGACCCACACATGTAGACTTTCAGACTAGCTACTTTATTGTTCTATGCCTATTCCATAGGAATCTCCCCAGACTGGCAGCTTTCACCAGTGAAAAAAACCTAGATAAGGCTCAAAAGCATGCAGGGTGGGTCAGACATAGTCCTCTAGTGTTTACATAACGAGTCCAGACTAATTGCCTACTTGAGCCCTCCTTCCAATTGGAAAAGTTGCTCCCTAATATACATATACATACAGTATTAAATAAGTCACACAGCCATTCTACAAGCAAACTGCATCCATATTTTAACATTTCTGAAGCAGATATCATCTTCCCCTGAAGCCTCACAATTTTTCAACATTCTCGTAGCATTTATGCCTTCCCTTTCATCATTTTCTCTTGCAGACTAACATTTGTAGCATTCATTTCAGTTCCATTCTCTGACATATTACTATTATCCTCATAAAAATCTCTAAACTGCTCCTTGCAGTACTCTCTCGACTCAGTTTCATCCCAAATCACTTTGGGACTAGATCATAATATTAATGTCCTAACACAAATGCATTATATGACTGATAGCTCATTCAGTTTAATACATTGTCAGTAACTCAGCAGACATAACCAAGTATTCTTCTCCCATTGATTTCACATGCTACTCTGAAAATTTAAAGGTATGAGAGAAAGGCTGTAGAAATCCCTGAAGGGGTGATTCATTTTGATGAAGAATCACCTTCATTCTGTTTAAGGCAGCAACACATTTCTTTTGTTCTGAAGGGTATTGCTCTGCTTTGCATCTCCTCTTAACACCCCCCCCCCAATTCACCTTGCAGGAGAAGACTTTGAGATGCACTGTTGGCCACAATGTTTTCAGTTAGGTTCTATGGGGATTGTGGGGCTACTTGCAGTATGTGTCAAAGTCAGAGTATGGAGCCCTTTTAAAGCACATCAAAATTCTTCCATGCTGGGCAGCTTCACTGCATACTGCTCCAAAACCACCAGACTTGACTATTGCAACATGTACTGAAGTTGCACAGCCTTGAAGTCATCAACAGCCAGTGCTTGATGTCCCCAAACAGTTCAAAGCAAATCAACTTTGTTTTGTGGAGGCAAATTACATTTACCTCTTCGCTTCAGTGAAGAGAAACCTATTATTTCTGTGGCATAAATATCTTCCTCCAAACTAATTAAAATACCCATGTGAGACTTCTTAAGCATCAATAGACAAGGATGGCCTTCTAAGCCTAAGGATAAGATCTAATGCACATTTAAATTGGGGTCTAAGTTCCAGGACATTCAAATAGGTATACGTGGAATGTCAGTGCCAGAGAAATTTTTCATCTTATTTTTAAATACTTGAGTTACTCTTTTTTCTACACTCCCCACACTTGGACAACTAGAGTTTTAAGAAGTTATTTTAGATGTCCAACTGTCTGCAACAGAAATAACTTCCCTTGGAAATTTCCATCCATGGCATTCAAAGCTAAAAGCAAGCATGCTATTCCCTTTGTATATACCTTCCCATAGTCACATAGGAGGCAAGGAACATAGAAGGACTAAAGGTGTTTTTTCAGAAGGCAACTGGACTTTGTTTTTCCTTGAAGATGTTTTGTTTTTCATCCAAGAACCGTCTTCAGTTCTGGAGAAGTCCAGTTGCCTTCTGAAAAAGCACCTTTGGGACAACCATGACCTGGATGACTGAGAATCTTCATAGAAACATAGGAGGACAAATGATATAATTATAGTAAGTGGTCAGCTTGGAGAAAATGTGGAATAGGCAAAGATGAAGTTAAGGAAAACAAGTCCCCCTTTTGGGACCGTGCTACAATGCATGAAATGACGAGGTTAGAGAAACAAATACATAAATGATATAAAAAATATCAGAAAGAACCTCACCTCTACCATCTACACGAGCGTTTCTCAACCTCAGTAACTTTAAATGTGTGGACTTCAATTTGCAGAATTCCCCATATATATTTACTCACATTCTTGTGAGTTGTATTTTCATATATTTAACAAAAACATTTTATATGGCTTTTTTCTAGTTGCACTATGCTTTTCACAATATAACAGTTACAACATAGCTATTTATAACATGCTACTTGCTGTTTATTTAACAGAGTGATTAGAATAATAACTGTAATTTTTAGGGAATCTGAGACCTCTCATTTGAAGCTATACTATACTTTCCAAAAACCTCAACCAACTTGATGCAGCAAGTTGTAGCACTAAAACCTTTGCATGTTTATTAATTTTCAACCTTGCTTTAGACAGAATAGGATAATCTATGTCTTCAGGGTTCCATGTATCTCTTCCAGTGGCCCAATAACTATTTTATGCAATTGAGTTTTGGTGATTTAGTGTTGAAAACTGAAGGGTTCTTGCTATTTTTAGTGAGAAACATACAAAATATGAGTAAAAAGGGATTTTATGGCATAGAAACTGAATAAAGTTATAATAAAGTTGGTTCAATATAGCTGCTAAATCTTTTTTTAAAAAGAAACTGAACATTAAAAAAATGTAAGAAAAATATACAAAAGTTGAAAACACTTGTTGCAACTATATGAGACTGAAAAAAAAATTAAGTCTTATAGTAATAAATGCCTTTGGTGCAATCCCAAAACATCTGGAGTATCACTTGAACACCAGTGGCATTGACAAAATCACTGTCAATTGCAAAAGGCAGCTTTACTTGGAAGAACTTACATCCTGCGACAATACCTTTAATACCATCAAACAACATCATCTGCTTCACCCAGGTCCGTGGGAAGGAGTCAAAAGGTAGATAAAGATGATGAATCTAATCTAAACATCCAGTTGACTGTGCAACAAACTATATTAACAATATAATAATAAAAACTCAGCTCAATCCATACATGTTACATGGTCTCTTCATTTTGTATTCTTGATCTTTGCTCCCCGACTTTCTTCTCTGTTTTCAGTAATCTGCAGCCATAAAAAGTTTTTCCACTCCTAGTATAAATCTCAAAGTTTGCTTTAATCTATGTTATGGCTTCTCTTTATGGTTTCTGTATATAAATTGTGATTCCCCCCCCCTCTTTTAAAATGGTAAAATAAAATGAAAAAAATAATTTGTGAACTATGGTATTGAGGACAACAGAAATATTTCTACTGGTCATAAAGCCAATTGGGCCATTATGTCCAGTTCTCTGCAGTCTCAATGAATGCTTTTGTTATCATAAAATGCCCAACACACCTCATAATCAATATTCAGGTCATCAGAATCTCCCTTAGTCCGGAAATGTTGCATGTACTTGTCCACTGTGAAATTCACTTGCTTATTGAATCGTTCAATGAGAACTGAGTGCCAGTGTTGGTCATCCAGGAGGCTGCCCAAGGAGACTGAGGTATGGCTGTTGCCAAAACGAAGCTTGGCATCTCCTGCAGAGACAGTAAGAAGTTATAGTTAAATGTACAGAATTTTGGTTTTAACACCAAACCCTTAAGATGAATGATGTTGTCTAATGAATGATGAATAGCAATAACAATAGCACTTATATACCGCTTCAAAATGCTTTACAGCCCTCTCTAAGTGGTTTACAAAATCAGCAAATTGCCCCCAACAATCTGGGTCCTCGGAAGGACGGAAGGCTGTGTCAATCTTGAATCCCATTAGTATCAAACTCCTGGCTGTGGGCAGAGTTTGCCTGCAATACTGCATTCTAACTACTCAGTCACCAGGGTTCATTCATGAATGATGAATGTCATCTCTGGGCTTCTTCCCTGCTATTTTTAGACAATTATTTTTTAGCCTAAGAAATCCTTCACATTTGATTTGTTTTTCCATTGGAGAACATCTTTCATATTCATTTAACTCATAACATTGTTAATGCAGAAGGATCTGCCTATGAATCCCAATATTCAACACATAAAATACACATTAATTCTGAATATACTTCTATACAAGAGACAATTTCCCCCATTTAATACTCCTATCCATAACTGGGTTTCTGCTCCAGATAAAATACACCTACAGTAAGAAGTATTCTGCCAGTTCTATCTTGAATCTGTCCACAATATAGCCTATGGCAAAAAAGCGGAAATCTAGTCCAGCAGATTGATTTCTATGTAGTGCTGAAATATTAAGGCATTCATATCTTATATTAGGAAAATTGTTATATTGCCTGATCTAAAGAGCAATTGAGTCTGTAATGCTTAAATGCACCATCTGGATTAATTGAAAACTTGAGCATATAAATATATCAGATGTATTATAACTGGGGGTAATGCAATCTAATTACCCCTACTTTTTTCAAATCATTACATCCAATGAGCTTTATTTTAATTTAAATGAGATTGTTATCTAGACAACTTCAAAGTGAACCATGGAAACAAAAATGATAATATTTGGGAAAACCAAACCAAATCTGAAGACAAAACACAGTTACATCACATCCATTTTTCACTTTTAATGCAATCGAAGAAGGATAAAATACACAGTTCACTAGGGTTGTGCAAAACATTTTGAGATTGAGACATTATGATCTGGAAACATCTTACCTTGAACTCAGAATGGAAACATTCCACATTGGAATGAACTGCTCTGGTTTATTGGAAATAGGCCATTCAGATTATCTGATAAAGTGAGAACATTCTCATTTTATCAGATAATCTGAATGATCTATTTCCAATAAACTTTAATTTCATTTCACTTCACTTCATTTCTATAATTATGAGACTTGTTTCAAAGATGAAGTGCTTTCCAGTTAAGGGTGAACAATTTCAAAATTGCATTATTTGGGGTGAGATTTTAATGGGACTTTTTTGGATCAAGAATGAATTTGTAATGGCATATTTTGGGTCCAAAACATTTCACCTTCAAAACATTGTGCTACTTTTCATCTATTCCAGTTTACCACAAAGTATATTTGTGATATTTCTTCTCTACCTTTCCTTTAAAACAATAATAAGGAACCCTATAATAAGAAACCCTACCATTAAATTTAAACAATTAAAATTACCACACTGAATAAGTAAATCATCGGCAAACAAACATAAATCACAAAAGGCTGTTGATGCTAGGCAAATTCAATCTGCCATTGCTGGGGTTGGGATCAGAGGCAATTCAGGAATTCATGGCTACCATGATTCTCATGGGCCTGTCCCAGTCCTAATGGGCCCAATGCAAACATAGGGCAACACATTAGATCTGATGTTCACATTGAAACAGATGAGATGTAATTTGTTGTGGAGGACATTTCCATCAGCACTTTGTCATGGAGTTGTCCTTCAGGGAGGAGGAATCAAATAGGATTGTCTACCACAGTATCTGATGACATAGAGCAGGGATGTCAAACTCGCAATGTCACGTGACGTGTCGCGACGTAGCGTGACTTTTTTGCCATTGCAGGCGATGGGGTGGGCGCAGGTTTTGCTATGATGCATCTGGCCTGTGGGCCAGCAGTTTGACACTCTGATATAGAGGGAAGCAAAGATAACTTTGGAGAGGCTGTAAATATAGCAACTAGAAAAGTACCAAGATAGATACTTAAAATAATACTATCTTGATTCTGTAGGGTATAAGAAAGGACAGGGAAATTCTGTCAGGCTTCAAAGTTTGTCAACAGTAAAGTCCCAATAGTCCTTCTTGGTCTGCTTTGAAGGTCTGACAGAAGACTTTCAAAGGAGCCAGTTTGGTCTAGTGCTTAACGCTCCAGGGTTGAAAGAAGGAGACTATGAGTTCTAGTCCTTCCTTAGCAATGAAAGCTAGATGGGTGGCCTTGGGCCAGTCACTCTCTCAGCCCAACTTACCTCATAAGGTTGTTATTTAGGGGAAAATAGGAGGAGGAAGGTGTGTTGGATACATGTGCTGCCTTGAGTTATTTGCAAAAAATAATAAAGGTGGGATACAAACAAACAAACAAGCAAGCAAGAAAGCATGTGGAGAGTTTCCCAGCGATTTCTAGTGCAGCGTAATGGTATGTGGGAATGATCTTGGGACATGGGAGGAAGAGCCATAGCCTAGACAATGGTCTAATAAATGAAATTTGAGTCCAAAAGAAGAGCATCTCAGAAGGCACCATCCCTAGTTTTCAGGAAACTGAAGGAAAAGAGGAATCCTTTCAGACCTGCAAGATCCTGTTAATGCAACCTTAAAGAAAGAGCTAGTAATCTACTGTAGCTATGCTTCTTGTCTGGACTACCTTGAAAGGCTAACTAGCAGTTTTATCAGGTACCTAGTTAACCTCTGGAATATTGAGGATTGACACAATTGGTGCTGAGTGGTTTCTTCCTGTTTGTCAGTCCTCCATAATATATTGAAAATTTCTGGGGATTGAATTTGACGGTGTGGGGTAAACAAAAAAGCAAATATGACTAGCACCATGGTAGTAAGGATAGCAAGGCACCAACATATCTCTGCCCTTATTGCGTCCACAGGTTCCCACCCAGAGTGACATTTTAGAATAATCCAGCCCCCATTAGTTAAGGCTGGACTTAAAGGAAACGTAGCAAGAATTTAGAGTTCATCCAGATGCCGTTCAAGTTTTTGTCTAGATGTGGTTGACCTTCCATTGGGGCAATTTTGGAGTCACAGACCTTGCTAGAAGAGTAAATGTCTGTGACTCCAAAATTACCCCAATGGAGGGCATGAGCAGGAAGGGCTTTGCCCAGCTTTATTTTGTTTATGGTGATGGTTTGTTGTATCTTTGCAGAATTTGGGTTTTTTACAAATCATTTAGAATCAGTCCAGCTAAGGTAGCATGGAAGTTATTGTAAATAAACACCGAACATCTAAGAATATATGAAAAATACAGAAAAAAATGATTTCAGATTGTATTTGTCTATTTAGTAAATCTAAATCCTTATGTTCAATGATAGAGGACAGCTGTCACACATAATACCTTCTAAATGTGTTGAATGTAATTCACAACACTTTCACTCAATATAGTGAGGATTTCCATGACATGCCTATTTATATCTACATTTAAACTCAAAGCAGATGTTGCCTATAGGAGGAAGAGAGCAAGGAGCACAAAAGGCCAAGTTTAAACCATGTAATGCTAAGCTACGGTTTAATATACATCTCCTCTTGCCCTAGTGTGTGAAAAAGCAAAGCAAACAAAGAAAGCACAATAATGTAATATTTGCTTCATAGAACAGAAAGGTTTTTTTTTTTTATCTGCTCCACCACAAAATCTCAACAAATGTATGCGCACCAACTTTAAGATATATGGACTTCAAATCTCAGAACGCTGCCTGGGGAATTCTGAAAGTTTAAGTCTACACATCTTAATGTTACTAAGGTTGAGAAATGCTCTTCTAGGGATGAAGGGTGCTGCAACAAGCATTGGCTTAAGCCAGAGTTGAAAAAGATTGAAAATTCATATTCTTTCTCTGACACTTCCTTTTTTTCCTTGCAGGTACACTTTGTTTTCTCTCACACTATTTCTGACACTCTTTTCTCTCTTTTTGAAGCAATGGGCTGTCAAGAAGCATATCTACCGGTATTATCAAAAACCTGAATAAATAACTAACAAAGAGCTTTTCAGATTAAGTGTAGGGTCATAGGAAAATAGGTTGATAGGCATATTTGCCCACCCCAGCCTAGAATATAAGAGCTTCTCAAACTCAATTGCTGAAGATAATTGCAGACAACTAATACTTATTTATTGAAAGGATCCAAGCATGATCTTATATCTCTCATTATCATCTCATTGTACCTCTCTAGGAAGACCTACATTAAGAATAATGGCTTAAAAAGACTCTTCAACTAGACCACTTCGAGCACAACATTAGGCAATGCGATTTTAGCAGCAGCCATCTTTACTAAGTGGCACAATCATTGTGGCTTTTCTTGTATTGAATACAATGGCTTAATTCCCAGTGAAAGAAAGATTGTACTCCAAAATCTCATTTCCTTGAGCCTTATCTCTCAGCCAATACAGACTGTACCACACTGAGAGACGAACAGGATGCAACTTTGTCAAGATTCATTCTCTGACAAATTCAGTAGTATCACTGATTAACAGGCCTGCTTTTATACATTATCTGAAATTTACTGTAATTCTGAGGCCAGTTATGTTTTTGTGTGATTGTCAAATGATATGCTCACACTGAAAAAAGTTACAATAAGAAGAAAAATATTTGTTTGCTTGTTAGATGTGTTCAGTCAGCATTATGGCAACAACCTTGGAAAATAGATTGGGGGGGGGGAAAGAGAGAGAGAGAGAGAGAGAGAGAGAGAGAGAGAGAGAGAGAGAGAGAGAGAGAGAGAGAGAGAGAATGACTGATCCCTATGAGTTCATATATATCAGATAAACTTAAAGATTGGCTGAGGAAAAAAACTGGTCAATGTATTTATATAACAACAAGGGAAAACTGAAAAACTGTCACTTGCATTATAAACAAATATAATAAATTGGAGAGGGAGAAATGATATAGAGAAACTTAGTAACAAGTTCTCCCTTTAATGCTTTTAGTTTGGTCTCCTTGGATGAAAGAAAATCTAGTTAAATTTAGCACATATAAATTAAACAAAATTAGCTGGCATCTCATTTTCAAAATGGGCCATTGCCATATACTGCCTGCTGGTTGCTCAAATTATGTTGAATAATATTCTTCAGCAATATAACGTATATTAAGGCTATTCAGGCTGCAGATGTAGAATCCTTGGAACAAGAATAAATCTTTCATTCCAAGGTCAGAGAAAGGGCTCTGATATCAGAACAAAGGGTTAGATAAACCTTTTCACCATTCCTCTGCATCAGCCTCTGAAAGCGGTTCTTAGAATTATTCATTAGGCTAAGAGAAAATTAACTATGACAGAGGGCTGGCAGCTGTCATTGGCAAAATTGTATTGGGGTTCCGCCCAGAAGAAACCGCATTTCACTCAGAATAAATTTCAGAGCACTCGTTCCTCAAAATGAAGGGAAAAACAAAACAGCGCAGGTAGTCCTTCGACAACCAAAACTGAGACCAGAATTTCTATCGTTCAGCAAGGTGGTTGTTGTTAAGTGATTTGTGCCCAATATTAAACAACTTTTTTTTAGTCATGCTTGTTAAGTGAATTACTGTAGTTTTTAAGTGAGTCGGGCAGTTGTTAAGTGAATCTAGCTTCCCCCTCCCCCCCTTGACTTTGCTTGTTGCAAATAAAGATCGTATGACCCTGGGATGCCGACATTGTTGTAAATATATACTTGTTGCCAAGCTCCCAAATTTTGATTATGTGACTGTGGGTAATGGTTATAAGTGTGAGGACCAATGCTAAGTCATTTGTTTCAATGCCGTTGTTACTTTGAATGGTCACTAAATGAATGATTGTAAATCGAGGGTTAGCTGTACCACCAGAATGGGATGGAAAGACCTTTGTATTTCTTTGCCATCCTACATCATTAGGACATGGGACATTTCCAAGGCTCTAACACTTGAATCTTTGGAGACAAAGGATTTGGCTGCTCTCCTAAAGAGGCAAATGATTTAATTTGACGTTCTGAATCTGTACCTGAATCAAAATACTTTTATGATCCATATTCACACCTTTCCAAATTTCAGTGCAGCTTTACCGCCAACATGTGTAATCAAGCTCCATATATCTGGAAGGATATGCACAAAAGTGCAACTGTATTAGGGAAAATTGGCAGCAGAAATGTTTCTGTTGTTTCAAATTTACCTATAAAAATCACTAGAATTTTCACATGGTTTTCAAAAAGCAGGAAATGGGACAGAAAAGTCAGAAACAAAGCCAACTAAAGCTTAAACAATTCATCCAATCTTACCCTTATGTTGCATAGGTGTATTTCAGCATAAAAAGGATGTCAGCATTTTTATTATACGCTTAAGAGTAACCAGTAGATTATAGTGATGGTTGTAGTAGAACATAATAAGGATGGATAGCAAGTGACTAAAAGGTTCACATTTGACTTAATTGTGGACCACATAAGATGCAAGAAGAAAGTTCAACAATAATCATCCAGGTGCTAATGGCTGCAGATTGGCTGCCCCATAGCTTACACCTTTGATGAATGCACAGATATTGGAAAGTTATCCCACTGAATTGCTCTAGAGATATTTTGATAATAATGCCCAAGATTAAGAAGGCATTTAACAATCCTTTCAAATGTTAGCCTTGGTCATAGCTAAACTTTCAAAATATTGGCCCAAAGAAGTTGGGGGACTCTGCTGAGAAAAGGAGAAGTGAACATTTCTTCCTTTTTTCTTTTTTTTTTTTTTGCAATTTGAGCAGCAGATGCCTTTAAGACTTTGGGGGTTGCAACAGCACTAACACTTAGACTTATATACCACTTCACAGTGCTTTACAGCCTTCTCTAAGCAGTTTACAGAGTCAGCATATTGCCCGCCCCAATCTGGGTCCTCATTTTACCAGCCTCGGAAGGATGGAAGGCTGAGTCAACCTTGAGCCAGTGAGACTTGAATTGCCAAACTGCTGACAGTCAACAGTCAGCAAAATTAACTGCAGTACTGCATTCTAACCATGGCACCACCAAGGCTCTTGCAAATACCATTAATATTCCATTAGCACTTATCTACACTTGAGAAAATATACAGCCCCATACAATCATTATTCTTCACCAGTAGATCACCAGAGTGATGACTCGTTGCAGTATAATATAATTCTACAACTGTGGAGGTGGTCAAGCAACTGGTATTAAATTGGAATGAAAACTGGAGGCAAAGATGGCAGCCAGAATGCAATTAAGAGCCTCAGTTTTCTTCTTCTCTACCCTTAACATTCACTCTCAAATAATTGAAATGCCATTCCCTGTCTAAATTATGTATTAAGGAGTTGGTGGCCACTGAGACTTTTTAATATGTGGCCACTGAGACTTTTTAATATAGCCTTGGTCCTTCAGGATTTAATATCCCCTTCTTTTATATCCTATTCATTTACAAATTTAGAAAGGGGGATTGAAACATATGGCTAGTAGGCCATATGCATGACTAGTACATTGCACTCAGTTATGAAATAACCTGAGGTCTATCTATCAATATAGATAGTGCAATATTTTTCATATCTTGCACAAATTTAACACCATGCCTAATATGTCAAGGCAAAAGGGGATACATGAAAGATTATAGTTTTTGGTAAAAAAAATGACAAAGTATTTTAAGAGCAAAATTGTCACTATTAAGAGAAGGACTAATATCGTCTATGCATCACATCACCAGTATCCTTTTTTGGGGGGGGCACCCACAGCCTTCCTCCTATATACCGGCTGTCCCTGTTAATTTTTGGAAGTCCTTCATTCTCTCTGCTTATAATCTGTGTGTAAATGTTATATCGCTGTGCAATGGGAGGGGTGTCCAGGCCCTAAATAGGACTAGATTAAAAATGGATTCCCTCAGAGATGTAATGCAAATTACAGGTCTCTCCTCCCATCTGCTTTATTCATCTATCTATCCTTCTATTTATTGAGGAGGGATATGTGTGCCAAAATGGGTAGTTTTAGAAATTTACATTATGGAGGAGAACAACACTTCTGTTTTGGTCAGTTCTAACTATTCATTAGGAGCCTATTCATTAATTCAGAATAAAAATGTTTTGATAATAGCAACCAAGTGAGGTCCTTCATTTATTTTAAAGGGAAGAGAATCGCCTTGTGATGCTAAATTATGCTTTTAGTCACCAGAAGAAGACTCCCCTCTATTTGATACTAAGCAGTAATTTCACAGAGGTTTCAAAGGGAGGAATTAAAAATGCAAAATAAGTGAGACTGGGGAGAAAAAAGGTTAGGTTTTTTTCCTACTTGGAAAATGCTATATTTTTGTGTTATGAGATTTTTTTTTTAATTTCAGTATACTAATATATGGATATTTTAGATTTCTTTTTATTCTTTTTTTTCCTTGCCAACCAATGGCAAGCTCATTGACACATATTTAGCTAAGACACCTTGCACAAAACAGGGAAATTAAATTAAGATTAATATAGATTAAGATTAAATTAAGAAATTAAAAATCAGATGGTCTATCATGCAGAAGAACAACAAAACCTGTAAACTAAATATTTGAAACATACAAAAGAACTGGGACATACCAGAAAAAGTATCTTTAAAAAAGGCTAAATGACGAAAGATTTCCTAAACTGGCAACGTCAGTGTCCTCATCTGAACTTGTTGATCTGCTGCGCTCCTGTCCTATAAGACTGTGTGACATGGGGATGGATTTGACCTCAGCAGTATTGAGATGGTGACTCATTGTGAGTTATTAAGGCAGAGGAGCAGGGCACTTTTGTTCAAAAAGGCACCTGACACACCATAAAGCATGCTTTCCAGCACTTCCTTTACCTGGAGGAACATTCTACCCCAGTGGTGGCGAACCTATGGCACGGGTGCCACAGGCGGCACTCAGAGCCCTCTCTGTGGGCACGGGCGCCGTCGCCCCAGTCCTAGGCCTTCAGCTGGGTTTTATAAAACCTTTTCGCTTTAGGCCTCCGCCGCCGTGTACAAAAAAAAGGTTCAATCAATCAGTCAATTTCAACTTCTCCCAGGAAAAAAAAAGATCTTGCAAAGTTGGAATTGATTGATTGAACTTTTTAGTCCCACCCAGTCTGCTGTTACCACTGCAGCCACGCCCACTCAATGGGCCACACCCACCCAATTGGCCACACCCACCTAATGGGCTACACCCACCCGGCCCTCAACGATGCATAAGTGGGTTTTGGGTTGCAGTTTGGGCACTCGGTCTCTAAAAGGTTCGCCATCACTGTTCTACCCTATATAGATGCAGAGGTCCATTTTATCTAGGAAAGTGAAGGACCGCAGCTGTTCTTCTCCACTATATAGAAGCATGGAGCCCTGCCACTGAGGAACACAGGAAGGCAGCCTTTATCATGCTGAAAGCTCTGCACCTTTTCTGCTCTTATTACATCGTCCCATGCATACCCCAAAGAGTGGAGCCTGTGGTTCAATGTTGCTTTCATCATTTTGACCATGTTGTGGATGCCACTTTCCATATTTTTCTGAATCTAGAGAGACAGATTCTCCCTGCACAAAGAAGCAATGAGGTTTAGAGAAGATGGGGGGGGGGGACTTAGCAGGAAATTCTTTTGGAGAAAAGATGCCTGTTGAGTTAATCCAAGCCTAGCAGATCTGAAGAAAACAAGTAAATCTTAAACAAGTAAAGTTTCTAGTCCATCTTCTGCAATCATGTAATGGAAAGCGTGGATGAACTTGGGAAACTGGGGATGAGACACTGCCTAGGAAACAATCAGACAAGACAGGGAGGAGCCCCTAGTGGCTTAACGGTCAGAGGAAGAAACTTAGGAAGAAGCCACCTAATGGATCAAGCAGTTAAAAGTGACGATGGGAAGATAATAACTTCAGATTTGCAAAATTTAACATAGCCTTACAATACAGTAGAATTTGTTTATCTAGTTGTGTTTCCCATCTTGTTTACCTGGGAAGGACGACAAATCATCACAGTGTCTAAAAGCCCCCAACTACCAACCACCTCCTTATAGTCTCCATTTCACTTCATTCTTCAACTTCAAAACTGGCCTAAGATTAATGGACCAAGGTCATCTGAGACAGCAGAAATTAGATACTAGAATCTTGCCAGCCAGATGGGTTTTGTACACAGTTATTTTAAAGAAAAAAATTGAAAAAGCAAAGTCAGACTGGAGTGAAATGATCCAATCTATGTTAACCACAAACATCATTAGTTTTTTTGCAGACTGCATTAGTCGTACTAGTGAGAAGCCTAGCTGCCTTACTGTTTTGAAGGCAGCCTTTAAGTGTGATGCTTTTAACCTCTCCACTTAATCCTAAGGATTTAGCATTAGCCACAGCACGAAAACCTCTGTTTGTTATTACTGACTTCCAGCCCACTTAAAATATAAAGAAGAATTGGCTGCTATGCAAAGAATGGGAACTTGAAACTTGAAATATAGATACATATACATAGGTAAAAATATAGATTAGGGCTCTACAATGCTTTGGATTCTGCTCAGAAGTGGTTTTTTGGAATGAGGGTGAATACAACATCTTTTCACACCTCAGTAAAATAGCCACACAGAAACACTCAGAAATCAAATAATCCTGGAAAATGTTGCATCTATTGTGATGAAACCCAGACAGGTGCACAAATATTGTGTTTATGCTCCTATGCGTTACAAAGTCTCTCTTTCAAATCAGATTCCCAACCACAGCACAACTTTAATATAAGTATAGAGATACTTCAAG
The DNA here is from genome assembly GCF_001527695.2 of Protobothrops mucrosquamatus. Classification (NCBI taxonomy): domain Eukaryota; kingdom Metazoa; phylum Chordata; class Lepidosauria; order Squamata; family Viperidae; genus Protobothrops; species Protobothrops mucrosquamatus. Next base: position 72,119 of record NW_015387006.1, on the reverse strand, counting down.
TTACCATTCCTATGCTCAGGGTATGAGGTTTACTTTGAATCATCTTGCCTTAAGTTTTGTTTCTACCAAAGCAATAGTAAAAATAGGCAGCCTTTGTTTCTCTTCACTTTCTATCTTCAAAAACAAACTGTAAGGATTTTTGCTACTCATTCTTTAGGGCCTCTGAAACAATATATCACCCTATAATTCTCCTACAGATTTTCTACAAATCTCTTCAAATATGTAAACCTTAAGAGATTATTGCTCCCAAGCTTTTTCTCCCCAATGTAGATTTTCAGACAGAAAGCAGCCTGAAAAAAAATCGGAGACATTTTCAAGCACCTTTCATTTATTTCCTTCTCAGACTTCTGCAAGTGTACCTCACTGCAATGAAAAGGATTTTCTTTTAGACAAATACATATTGCATTGGGTGGTAAATAGCAATTCAGTGTTTCAGAATCTTTAGTACCATGGATGTAATTATGCGTTATCAATCTCAAAAATAAATCAAACACACCCATTTTTGAGCAAATATACTTAGGGATGGACTGAATAGAAGGTGATCTGAGAATGCAAATTTGATCACACACCTTGCTACTTGTATTTTCAAGCCAATGCATATCTTCATGCAAAAAACACTCACAGAGACAATAATACTTTAATTATTAATACTCAGAGAATTAAAGCAAAGACTTCACTGGTTTCAGTGGTGATTCGGGCAGCCCATAGTCAGAACAAAATACAAGTTTATACTGTATATGTTTGTGTTTGTGGCTGTCTTTGCTTTTGTATAAGAAACACACAGAGAAAGAAAAAATAAGTGACAGATGCAATATCTCTCATTCAAGACACAGGGTCACTTCAGAAATAACTTTCTGGCTATAAATATCCAACTTTGCATGGATTCTGTGTGGTTAATATAACATATACCCTATCATTATAACAGCTGGTTGAGAACTAGAATATCTTTTTCACACTCTATATCAGCCTTTTTCAACCTTGACAATTTTAAGATGGGTGGATTTCAACTCCCACTGCTCTATACAATACTTAGTAATTTTATTAGGACAGGGAGGAAGTCTCTAGCAAGGATATTACATTTAAAGGTTGAAGTATTACAATATGTACTGGTAGAACTAAGATTTTGTTTTCAGATTAACAAGTACAGAATTACAGGTACAGTAGTGGCCAAAATTGTGGAAAGCTTTTGGGAAAAGTGTACAGTAGAAATGCCACCTTTGGTTAAGTTTCCACCAATTTTTCTTCTAATTTCTTTATAACTGTAGCCTTGCTCACTTAATAATACTATTTTACATCGCTTTCTGGGCAACCAGTCAACTCTTTGCACCATTACTTTAATTTTATTACGTTTTACAAGCTCACTAAATGAAAGAGAAAAAAAACCCAACCAACTTGATAGTGATCACATAACACACTGACAAATGTCCTCCTCTCAGCTTCAATACATGACATCAATAACTGAACCCTACTGTGATCTGATTGGCTCATTGCCAAAACAAGATAACACCTGATTGGCTCTCTAAACACTCATTTTCATTGGCTACAATCAGATGAAGGAAAGCTACCTGATATCAACCTAAGTAAGTTGTGCTTCCTTTTTCTGGTTATTTGGCTATAACTTTTCATAGAATACAGTACATATAATTGAACAAACTTTGTTGCATTACATTCTTGATTAAATTATCTTTCCATTGATATATAATTTTATGGTACTACTCCCTAAAAAAGTGGTGTTATTAGCCATTAAACCTCAAAAATACACTTTCCCCAAAGGGTTTCCACAATTTTGGCCAATACTGTATAGTCAGTTGGTATGTTTCACATCATGACTAAATAAGATGGGCAGATAATTAGAAATTCAATTATTCCATTTATATTGACAAAGCAGTTTTAAGATCCAGCATCCTTTCAAATTAAAAATGGAATAATTTGTGAAGCAGATTTTACTTATTTCTGTTGAACACGTTAGCTAAGGGTTCTCTTTCACTTCACCACCTACTCCCACCCCCATCACAAACTCTAAAAAGCCTGCTCTCCAAGCTGTGGGAAGAAGCCTTATTTATTTCTCTCTCTCATTAGTGCTTCTTGGAATAACTATGTTATGACTGATGTTAAAATCATGCAGTCCTCCTTATTCTATCTTCTAAGATGTAAAAGCAACTGTCATGCCTGCATACTTTCCTGCTGACTCTCAGATGGGCAGACAGCCCTTCAACACAGTGGAGAAAGGTCAGAAAAGAGCTAAGAGCAGGAAAAAACTTTATGCAAGATAAGTTGAAATGTTTGGACAAACCCAGGTTGATGTGCAAGGAAAGTTTCCCATTTTGCAGCTCCAGGGTAATATAATCTCCATGCTGTCCTTCGCCATGAAACAGGACCCCATCTCCCTGCATGCTCTTGAACTTCAGAGAAACCACGTCTTTGAAGGTGCTCATCAGCTTTTGGTTGAATCTGTAGAGGAGGGAACTCCTCCCATCAAAATCTGCAACATCAGATTCTGTGAGGAAAGCAAGCAAGCATTAGAATGAGGATTCACAGGCATGGACACATAGAGCTATACACATACAAACCCATACATTTCAAGAGAGAACATAACGTTAAGTGGTTTTGTGCTTTTAATGAACTCAGTTTGCTTTCTTAGGCTTTAGTGGAATATCTTGTTTTGACATTGTTTGCCTCCCAGAGTTTTCTTGGAGAAATGGGTGGCCCTTAAATGGAATTAATAAACAATTCTCAGGAATCCAGAATTCATCTTTGCAGTTTTCTTTTAAAGGGTTACATAGAATCATGTTTTTATGTTTATTCTTTTGAGCAGGGTAAAGTAGTGTCTGTGCATCTTTATTATTTATTGTTTATCCCACCTTTATTACTTTATAGATAGCTCAAGGTGGCAAACATAACTAATATTCCTTCCTCCTCTTTTTCCCCCTCACAAAAACAACCCAGTGAGGTGGATTGGGCTGAAAGGCAAGACTAGAGCTCACAAGACTCCTGGTTTCTAGCACGATGCCTTAACCACTAGACCAAACTGCCCCTCCCTTTATATTACAATTCTCAAGAGAAAAGCAGAGGGGAGGGGAGGCTTTTAGAGTAGAACTCATTTTGTGGCATGACAAACTCTAAGGAAATATATTCCTGGTCATTCTTTCAAGCATTACTTTTCTTTTAAAGCAACTGAACAAGTTTTGAGGGCTCAGGGCTGCCATCATCTCTTGTATTGTACACCAGGGGCCACACTGTAAAAGCAGCAGAAAGGAATGGGTGGAGTCCAACTGAAATTAAATAAGCTTTAATTGGCTTTTAGGAGAATATAAAAGTAATTAAATAGAAATAACATTAATGCTCAGCTAAGTGGCAACACTTAGCTGAAGATGGGTGATCTGAACGCTAAGCAAGGTCAGACCAGATTAATACATATCACAAAATTCCTGGGCTGAAGAATAGATTGGAAGGTTTTTTTAAAAAAAAAACCTCAGAAAAAGGCAATGGCAAATCACTTATCTAATGTACAACACATATCAGAGCTGAAGGCAAGGGCAAACTACTTTTATATTACTGCCAGTAAAACAGCATGGAAGCAGTCATCAAAAATTGAGTTTGACTCGAGGGTGATTTTACTTTAATATGTTTACTCCCCATAAACGTAATAATTTCTCCCTTCTGTCACCTGAAAAATGGCTATACCTACTAGGATCTCCATGGGATATCTCCAAGTCTTTGAATGTTATAAGTGACCCTTCAGCATCAGGATATATACTTCTACTTTAAAAAAAAAGGTAGGTAGGTAGCTACATAGAAAGATGAATTGGCTCAGAAAATCCATCTATACGGGTTGCAGCCTACATAGCATCACATTAAAGTAAACCTTTCTTTAGAGGTATATGAACACCTCTGTGCAATCCTTCTAAAGCACATTTGAACTAGAATTTCAGTGTTTCATTTTAAATCCAGCATTCAGCATCGCTTGCTGGATCTTTTCATAATATTGGTAATTTTGTGTTTCGTAACAATGATAGGAAGTGTTATATACACAAAACTTCTTTTAAGGAGGGGGAATTTGAGGAGCAGATTTTTCTGGCCCCCATGCTTGGAAAAGTATCAAAGCAGATTGAATTTTTTAAAAAAATTCTCAAATGAGGAGGCAGACTCTTCATGCCTCTGTCAGAAGCTGCTAGACAGTTTTCATTTTGGAAAAGTAGCCTGGAAGAAGTTCAGGAATCTTGGAGAAGACTAATATTCTGATTTGTGCTTTGGGGCACTGAATTGATAACAGAACACAGCCTTGAGTAAAATGTAACACACACAAATCCCCCTCTCCACATTATACAGGTAAGATTTTTTTTAAAAATCAACCAGAACAAAATGCATATACCAACTAGATGCCTAGTGAAAGCTAGAAGTAGAATAGAATAGAACACTTTATTGGACAAGTGTGATTAGACACACAAGAAATTTGTCAGTGTACTTTCAAAACAATTAAGTAATAATAATCATAATAACAAAGGATAATAATCATAATAATGACACCAGTAGAGAAGGTAGTGGAACAGATGAGGATAAAAATAATATAGTCATACTACATGGGTAATATATTTAGACATAAGACAGAACTGTGGAAATTAAGTGTTCAACAGAGTGATGGCATGCGGAAAAAAAACTGTCTCTGTGTCTGATTGTTTTGGCATGCAACACTCTGTAGCAGCATCCTGAGGGGAAGAATTGAAACAATTTATGTCCAGAATGTGAGGGGTCTGTAGATATTTTCTCAGCCTTCTTTCTGACCTGTGCAGTATACAGGTCTTCAATGAAAGGCAGGCTGGTTGCAATAGTTTTTCTATCCATTGAAGTCTATACCTGTCTTGTTTCATTGCTGTACCAAACCAGGCAGTACAAATGACAGACAAATAGGACATGAAAACAGGAGTACTCTCCCCAACAATGTCCTGGTAGCTAGAATTAATGTATAACCTTGGCCTCCATGTAATTATCCAAATTCCTTCTTTGACACCAATCAAACTAGTAGACAACATAAAGCTCACAATAGATAATGTTCTAATTTAATTCATATTAATAATGTCCTAAATATCTCAACAACTTAAAAGCATTACTACTTTGAAAAGAAAACAAAATCAAAAATATCTATTTTCTTGCTCTATGTCATCTTATATTGACTGTTTTTTTCCTGTATTTACTGCATGTAGATACACAACCACTGTATTGCTACTTTCCTTCCATGGGAGGTTACTCTCGTTCTTTGATCATTTGGCTGACTTCTTCTACACTTATTCCATAGATTTCATGCATGGTGACAGTGACATTTTTAAATTTCCTTCCCTATGGATTCTTAGTATGAACTTTTGCTACTCCATACCAGCAGCTGCCCAGATCAATGTTCTCAAGGTGATATCCATCACAGCATAATTTTCCATGGCTCAGACCCTATTCTGTTTTCCCCCTCCCCAATAACCTCTCCAATCTATTGCCCTCCAGATGTGTCAATTACTGTCCTGGCTGGAGTTTGTCTGGTTGAAATACAGAATGAGGAACACTGGGGTTTACTATACTCATAATATAGTATGTAGCTGAACCTATGGAGTATACGGACAGCTAAACTAGAAATGCAAGTGCTAGTAAAAGGCAAGAAGGCATTTGAAGATGTTGAAGGAAATCTCAAGGTACACCTTTATTTTTCTTTCTGGATAGGGATTCAGGTTTCTGCATAGGGATTTAAGCTTGTCTTCAGAATGAACCCTCTTCTCTTATCAACAAGGTGTAATAACTAATGGCATTGTAACTTCAGGATGAAAAGTGTACATACAATAGTATGAAAGAAAGAAAGAAAGAAAGAAAGAAAGAAAGAAAGAAAGAAAGAAAGAAAGAAAGAAAGAAAGGAAAGAAAGAAAGAAAGAAAGAAAGAAAGAAAGAAAGAAAGAAAGAAAGAAAGAAAGAAAGAAAGAAAGAAAGAAAGAAAGAAAGAAAGAAAGAAAGAAAGAAAAGTTAACTCTTGGACCAAACATTGCACAACTATGAAAATTATGTTGCCTTTACTAAATTAGGATAGGAGAGCGAGCTCAGAACTTCTGTTCAGAACTAAATATGATGCCACACTTTGCTTTTGTATACATGCAAAAGATTATGAGTTTTTATTAAAATAATAGTTTTTATGGTCATAGATAAGAATTCCAGATAAAAGTACATTAAAATAAATTAAATAAAAATGAACTAGATAAAAATATATTACAACTGGTGATGGGTTCAAAATAAGATATGCTTTTTTAAAGACGTTTTTGGAATACGCATTTTAAAAAGTTTCAAAATAAGACTTTTAATAACTTTTTACTTTTAAGAAAACTATAGTATTCTGTGTATAAAAACTCAATTAAATAAAATCTACCAACTGTCACTATCAAAATGAATTGCCTCCAACACAATCAGCTTGTTGCCTGACCCTATACTTTACTTTCTGATTGACTTTCACTGCCCTGTTCTGCCTTCCCCTTGACATTATTATTACATGCTTCACTTATTCTAAATATTTGGGACTCTTAGCACTGTAAATTCAGAGCTAAGTTATATTATTTCCTGAAGCCGAATTTAAATGTCCCTCTCTATTAGCAAAGTCAACACTTTTAAAAGCCTACAGGACATTCAGACATTACTTCTTGCCTCCATCTGCATTCATGGTGCACCCTAAAGGAGATTGCTTTACCCTTATATGTAACATAGTCTACTCTGATTCTGAAAAAAAAGGGCTGTGGTTGGTGTGTGTGTGTGTTTGTGTGTGTATACATGAATGCAGGTGGGACGGTCTGTTATTCTTTGTGATAGTCTAGCTATGATATTAACCAATAGCATCCTTGTGCTTATTATGTTATAATAAACCATCTGGCACTTTTTCCCAATCACTTTTATTTTTTACATCCTATTTCCCTTCACCCCATGCTTCATGCAACCAGAAAAGCAAAGTGATTAATTGGTAGGTATCTAATGCCAAGCAAGAGGTCCAGACAAGGTGGAAATAATTCTGCTGATCTGGCATGGAATAATTTGTTCAGTTCTGCATCCTACTCACAGATTCTAGTGGGAGTTGTCAATTCTATTTAGGCATTTCATTTAAGACCAGAAAAAGTATTTTAATGAACAGATTTAAGTTCAAATAAGGTTAATACCAGCACTTTATCACTCTGGATAACCTATTCAAAGGTAATAGTTAGACAATTGCAAATGACACATATTTGCACAGAAATTCTCAGACAGATTGTTCCTGCTTAATAACAAGGTAGAGAGGAGCTACTTTGAGTGAAGAAAAAAAATCCATGTAGAATGTAGTATTAAAAAAATTCTCTGTTACTTGGCAACAACCTACTTTGTATGTAGTGGTCATTCTATATAGAAGACATTTGTGGAGTAACATTATCACAGAATGGGTTGGGGGAGGCTCAATGTGGCATCTACTCTGTCAAAGATATAGGACCTGTGGATGAATGAAATCCTTTGTAAACCCAACCGATCACTGTCAAAGCTGGCATTCTAACATCTAAGAGTCATCAGTGGCAGTTTGCATGACAACAAATAATTGGCTTTTATTTGAGCATATTAAAGAGCCCTTCTATGTCAAAAATCACACATTTTTCAGAACCCAACAAAGAAAACAAAGTCTAGCAAGGTGAAATCTTGCCCAAGCCCAGCTTGACTTCCCATTAAGCAGTTTGACAGCAGAAAATATTCTGCAGGCAGAGAAGAAAAACAGGGGAAGTTCTTTGAATCATTTCAATACACCATTCAGAATGAGAAAGAGGCAAAGAGAGCCAGTAAGCATGCTGTTTGATCAATGTTATTTCCAGGCACATATCCTTTAGAATATGCTAAACCATTAGAATGCAGACGGGAATAAGGGAGGATTTGAAGAGGAGCGGTGCAGACAGGACAAAGTCTGTTCCATTCTTTTGAACCAGAACAAATCTCTCAGCTGACATTGCAAATGATAAAGGGTTGTGAGCAAAACCAGACTCCTGCCTTTAGAAAAACTGGCATTAAAAAGCTGAAATGTAAATACTTACACAATTTATAAACGTGAATGGATTTACTCGTTCTACAACATATGTAGCCCAGACTTTTATAGAGAACAAACCTATAGTCTGACATAAGGAAAATTATGGCAAAGCACTAATGCACATCTAACAGCCTTATAGACAATAAAAAAGTCCAATGCATACATTGAAGTTGATGTAACTTATTTCTGAGTCGTGCACATAAAGCTGCATTGCTTTTTTTGCCAGTCATAAAAAGGGCATAAAATCCTTAACCCTTTTTTAAGATTTAATTCAGATCCAGGCTAAGCCTCTGATGCTTTAAATTTACACAAGTTTCCCCATGTCCATCTTTGCACCTCATAAACTAGAAACTGGAATTTATAAAAGTAACCTAAAGTTTCAATTGCACAATGCTTTATTAAAGACTGTCATGTTCACAGAGCTCAAATAGAACCTTTTCCAAAATAGATTTTCTTTCAATGGTCCTTCTGAAAAAATGCAAATGCCACATTTCCACTGATGCTGTGGAGAACTGAAAATGTTTATTGATTATGTCCAATAAAAAATCTAGTATCCCTGATTTTTTGGGAAAAGAAAATGTTTAAAAACTATGCATGCATTTTTTGCTTGATCCTAAACAGTGGAATCTTTCCTTGGGAAGATTATATGATGCTTCTTGTCTCTTTTTTCTTTCAAATCTTCTTTCAACTCTACCTTGTTTCTGTTCCAATTTGAGTCCTCAGTTAATGAGCACTCATTCAGAGTTACAACGGCACTGAATGAGCAGTGGTTACAACAAGTGCTCAAAGTTCTGACTGTTTCAGCATTCCAGCGACCACACTGTGATACAAGTGCTTGGCATCCCACAAACAATGTCAGTAGGGAAGCTGGCAAGGAAAGTCACCCTCACCCACACACTCGACCTCAGACCCTCTGCATTTCCATTGTGCCTTGTTGGCCACCTGTACAATTTCTTATTCTCCCCAGCCACTCAAACAACATTCCCTACTCACCCGTGGCCACCTCAAGCCCAGGTGCAGTGATATTACACTTCCCCTGCCACCCAGATCATTGGGGACTGCAGAAATTGCCATCACCAAGCAATGAGGTCACATGACGTCATACTTTACAACCACATAGTTTAGCAACAGAAATTACAGTCTATTGTCGTCATAATTTGAGAACTACCTGTATTCATTACTGTATTTACTCACTTTCATTCTTTCTTCTCTTGGTCTCTTTTTCTCTCTTTTGGGTTATTATTATGAACATAAGATTCTTCTGCCTTCTTTTTTTTTTGCTTATGAAAACTTAGAAGTCATCTTGTGTAATAATGTTATATCTCCTTGCTAACTAGAAATATACTGGTGGAACAACATGTTTCATCAGCATTTGGGAAATTTTATTTATTTTTATGCTATCTTTGGATCTTCCCAAGAGCTCTCACAACAAATTATAAGTGCAAAAACATCAATTCATTTAAAATAGAAAGAAAGAAAAAAAACCCAGCTGTTAAGTCACTGGAAATATTGAAATACACTAAAAACTTGGAAAAAGAAAAAAGACATTTGCAATGCCAATCACAAGGAACCAAAGAGCAACAAAAACATCAACAAAAGTTCATGTTGATACATTGAGGATCTTGTTTATAACTACATATCAGCTAGGTTTCCCTAACTGAAAGCTCCTTGTTGTTACACTATCTACTTGATGATTAATTGATAAAAGGTAAAAGTTGACTGCTTATGTGTTATTGTTTTATTCCATACTTCAGGGCAACAAGCACAAAAAAATTGGAAAGTTCAATCAAAATACATACTAAAAATACAAAAATAAAAAAGCTATACATTAGCCTATTTAAAATTTCTTAAAAGAATAATAAAATAAAACACTGAAAAAAATCAAACCATGGCTATTAAACATCAAAAACATCTGCCAGGCTATTACTCCTTTACATGGATGATCTGAAGTTGTATGGAAAAAAACATCCAAAATAGAATTGCTGCTCAACACTATCTGTATATATAGCCAAGATATTGCAATGGAGTTTGAACTGAACAAATGTGCCACCCTCACCATCACTAGGGCAAAAATAGTGAAAATTGAAGCAATCAAGATGTCCTCTGGAAAATAATATCAAGTTTCTGGATGAAGATGATCAATACAAATATCTGGACATCCTTGAAGCTGACATCATCAAGCCCACTGAAGTCAAGAAGAAGATTAGAAGCAAATACATCATGAGAGTAAAGAAGATCGTAAGTTTGAAACTTAGAGGAGGAAATGCCATGGAGGCAACTAACATTTGGACAATTCCAGTCATTAGATAACACAGCTGGAATAATGGACTGGACTCAAGCAGAACTAAAAATCATGGATAGGAAGACCAGAAAAATAACAAGACTGAAACATGTCTTTCATCCATGCAACAATGTTGACACACTCTATTTACCAAGGACCATAGGTGGATAAATCCAGTCTAAACACTTGGCTGACTGTGACTATGCATAATAATATAGCATCTTTAAATAATTCAAATGGGCATTTTCTAGGAAAACTATAGGTAAATAAAAAGACATACCTGAAGAAATATTGCTAACCTTTGGTTATTCTCAGGCTTTCAAATATTGGTGGAACCAGAAGAAGACCTCTAAAGATCACCTTCAACTACAAGCAGGTTTATGTGGGGTAGTCAAACATATCATGCTATGTAGGGCAAGGAGAGTGATTTATTTAACTTTTAAGTTTTAGAAAACCTTCCCCAAATTCACATCCATTTGCCTCCATTGGACCTTGACTGGAAATTATGGGATCTTGAAATCCAACTTATGTGGAGGACACCAGATTGAAGAAAGCTACTATAAAATATTCCCAATTCCTAGACAAGAATCAACATCTCAGCAGGAACCTATCAAAAACTCCACACTGTTGATGCATGGCCTGTTCACTCTCCCTACCTCTTTGACATTCTTCTCTTTTCGTCCCAACCAGAAACAACCTACTCTTTGCAAACATATACACAGATTACCAGAAAGGACTTCTAAATATTGTATAAGGTGAGAATTGCATACAGCATGAGAAACGTGGATAGAGTGATTCCCATTTTGCTCTTCTCCTTCTCCTTCTCCTCCTCCTCCTCCTCCAAAGAGGCTGCATCCCACTACCTGCCAAGGAATCTCTGCAATGTCACTGAGCTTAATATCTTAGACCCCTATTATGCCTAAGAGCTACTTAAGATGCTTGTGCAATTATCCTGATCTTGGTAGCTGTTTTATTCATTTTTCTTTTAACCTGTGTTCTGAAGACTTAAAGTGTCAGTTTCATAAGCATTTATCCCCAGTACATTAATTTTACCTCCTGGCATGAAAGACAAAGCCAGTGAAGGGAGAAAGAGAAAGAAAGAGAATGCAAGAGAAAGAAAGAGGGAGAGGGGGAGAGGGAGGGAGGGAGGGAGGAGATAGATAGATAGAGAGAGAGAGAGAGAGAGAGAGAGAGAGAGAGAGAGAGAGAGAGAGAGAGAGAGAGAGAGAGAGAGGATAAGGAAGGCTGGTGTAATTGTTTTGCCCAAAAAAGTACAAGATACATTTTTTTCATCCTCTGCTGTTCAGCATTCCCCTCCCTATCAGTCTCCAAGGGGAAATGAGGCTTCTTCATCTCAAAGGATGGCCAAGCCGTCATTGGATTACAGGGTTTCTTTTTCGCCCTCTGTCCCCTCCATTTATTTCTCACTAGCCAGTTTGCAGAATTTACGCTGGACTGAACTGATCCTGCTTAGACCATTACTTATTTGGAGAGTACAATCAGCATTTGAAGTGTGGCTATAAATCTCATTCTATTTAAACAGAAAACAAACAAAAAAATATACCCTTGGTCAGCAGAATTTGCTGGCAATATGCTAACAAGACCTTTTTGAAATATAAGATAAACTGTTTTCCTTCCTGGCATCCTGAACAATCAACTTTCCATTCATCTGCAGATGTCATCTGACATAACTCTGGTTGTTCGTCTTGTCATCATGCCCAGATTGCTATACAGAACCAGGTAATAAGTGGTTTATGCATCTTTATTATGTATAATCTTACTGACCATGTTCCCCCCCCCTTTTTTTTTCTTTTAAAATTGAGAAATTTTCTATGAAAAGAGGTGGCACCGGGTGGGGATTGTGCCTCCATGGCTCACATAGAGAATACTCTCTAACCCTATGCATGAATATTTTGCTATAATAAAGACATTCATAGGTATGTAGCTTTTTACTCATTTATTTATTTGTTTCTTTGTTACATTTATTTGCCACTTATCTCTCTGTGGCGCTACTCTAGGTGGCTTACAATAATAAAAAGGAACAAAATGAAAGGAGTGTAAACAGAACAGAAGTAAAATAATAGAACAATAAAATAAAGAATGAAAAAAAGACAACGAGAATACATCAATATGATAACCAAAAAGATGGGCAGGTAGAGAGCAGAGCATAAGGGAGTTATGTAGTATTAAATATGGATATGCTTGGATGAAACAATATGGGACAAGGAATCAATAAGACTTACATTACCAAAGCAAAGAGGCTACCCACTGCAACAATTCTGGTGGCCTTGAATTTATTTGGGCCAGCACTACTAGAAGAGGTTCTTGTCAACTTTCAAGCTCAATAGTGACAAGTGCTTGGAGGATGGGCAGCTTCTTCAACATAATTAGAGAGACTTCCAAATTAACCACCTCTAATACCTGTCTTCTGGAACATTCAGTCTGTATAAGTGTGCCCATGAAGGATGGTCAGTGCCTCCTCTACAGCATTAGCCAGGTCCTGTGGCTTGGCATGCTATGGCACGGTATGGCATGGCACGGCACAGCACAGCATAGCAATTAAAAGAAAACAAAACATAGCATTTGCCTCCTCCAAGGAACCTATGGGGCCAAAATAAACTTTGGTGTGTGCAAGCAGTCTTCAGGCTGCCTGGAAGAAGAGGCTTTCCTCAGTCTTCTCCCACAGCCTCCTTTCAGTTTTTTCTTTTATTTTTGTGAAGATTAGTAGTATTCCAAAGCAGAGCAAGGCAAAGCAACAAGTCTCCCTGCTCCATCATAGAAGTATGTGTGTGTGTGTGGGGGGGGGGGTAAACCTTATGAATAACTTTGAGATGGTGCTTTATTTGAAGCTTCATCAAAGCAAAATAGCCCTTCAAAGCTTTATGTGGGTTCATGCAGTGTCTAGAACGTTTATGTCCTTCAGAGGAAGAATTGGTGATTTGACTTGAGGTATGAATATCTCAGTTCCGTATGAATGATAGAGATGAGTCACAACCTCTGTTTCTGCTTTCAGAAATGGCTTGAATATATCTAAATAGATTGAATCGTTGCAGCTTTAGGATCATGGTTCATTCAAAGTTAATTTACACATGTTCATTTCTCAGTGATAACAAAATGATGGCCACCTACACATCTGCTTCTGCAAGTTATTTTTTTAAAAAACAACAACAACAACAACAACAACCTTGAACTGCTTGATAACCCCTTTTCCAAAAATATAAAATAATGACATTCCCCTCATCAACTTTGTCCAGAAACCCTGTGACTCAGACTCCACATTGCCAGTTTCACAGGTGTCCTTTGTTGAAAGAGCAAATGGCAATCAATTCATTCCTGTTTTGAGAATATTTGGCTTTTGAAAGGTTTGGTTCTGGTCTGTACTCCAAAAAATGATGTCAGAAAGTGGTAGGGCAAAATCTAAATTTGATTTCATTTCCATTTCTCTACAATGATACTTAATATTTTGCTTCTTCTATCATATTGAAAATCAGAACTTGGATATCTATTTTGGAGAATTATTTTGGGCTGTAGATAAAGTTTTTCTGGGTTAGTCTATTGCCCTGGACTTCCAAGATATATTATTCAACTCTGTGGAAGAATTATAAAAGAAGTCTGAACTTTTACTTCTTCTTCATATTACTTGCTTCAATTTTGCTATTCTCATGCAGAGTAGTAGTAAGAGAAGAGATTTGGAGTCACAGATAGTGAAACAGTAACATTCATGGCTCTTGGGATCTCTATCAAGGGTAAGGGAAGATGGCTTCTTGGCTAATATGCATGCCCTGCTTTCTGTCCTTTCAGTCTTAACTGATTAAAAAATCTAAGCATCTTTTAGAAGGCTTTTTTACCAATCTCCATCCTTGCTTAGCCATGAAGGTAGCAATCAAGATGGTGCTAGCATCTACACAGTTTAGGGCTTTATAGCTTGAATTATACCTGAAAAGCATCTGGATTAGTATTCCAAATGATCCTCACATTGTGCACTGGTTGCCTTCATTTGCATTAGTTGAAGCTTCTGTATATATTGAGGATTGTACCATGTAAAGCACTCTGCAGTAGTCTCTTTGTGATGTAACCCATTGTCATCACACTATCTCTGTAGACCACATTTTACAAATAACAGATTGGCATTTAGACCCACAAAAGTTATCATATATGTATCCTAACTTACAGCCCAAATGTTGGAGATGTGGAAGTCTAGAAGCATCATATTTTCATATTTGGTGGTCATGTAGAGAAATAAAGGCATTTTGGATCAAAATATGGTGGATTACCCAAAATATTTTTAAAAAGAAAATAAAATTNTGGGAAAGATGGATAGTTTATATACAGAAGAGATATGAGATAAAAAATTATCATGTAGGTTATGAATAAAATTTTTTCTTATGTTAGTAGAATGAATGTTATGAAGGGGGTTAAAGAAATTAGGATGTTGTTTATTTTAAAATTAGAGAGTATGGTAGATAAGTTGTGGATATTATAATGGCTTGGTAACCCTGTGTTCCGTTCTGGGAAGTGAGGGAGGGGAAGGGGGGGAAAGGGAGGGGGAGGGGGATAATGGGGTGGGGGGAGAGTCGGGATGGTATTATAAGTATGCATTAATAGTTATATAACTAAAATGTGTAATGTTAGAATTGAAATGTATGTATGTTAATGCATTTTATGTTTGAAAGATGTATAATAAAAAATAATAATAATAATTAAAAAAAAACAAATAACAGATTTTTAGGCAATGTATTTTCTTCTATACCGCTTTTCACCCAGCCCATTACATTTCCTGCAGTATTATTTTTCCTACCTACTTTGCTGTTTAGATTACAGGTCTTCCGCTCCCTTTTTTTTTTTCTTTTATTACATATTTGCCAAGTTATATTTTTTGATGTACATCAGCTAATTCATTAACTAATTTAAACATTGTACATATGCAAATTATCAGTGGCAAAAAGGTACTTCAAGAACTCCTGTGGCACCTTTCTGAAACACATCCAAATGCACATTTTCAAAGGATTGAGTTGCAATTATGGAAAACAATTGTGAAATTTTAAAAAGATGCAACTGTTGAGCATATTTTTGTCTTTGAATCCAAATCATTGCCCAGCCCTAATGATTCCACTGAAAGAGTTGCCATGATTGCGAGATATTTTCTGGACAGAACTGAAGGTGACACAAAGAGAGAACAGAATAGAAAAAGAATACAGGAGTATACATTAAATGTCTGTATGTATAGCATCTGAATTGGTTCTCAGCTGGGCAATAGCACTATTCTCCTGCCCCATTGTGATATTTTCACCTTGAAGCTAGGTTCATATAATGAGTTTTAGACATAGATAATTGAATAATCCACAGTTCACCTAAACCATTAAACTATCCTTTGTTCATATGTTACAGTGTCTGGAGTTACGGAACTCATTAAGCCAAAACCAAACACTATGATAGTGTATTATATGAATCTGGCCTAAATGCCCATTGTTGAAATCAGTGTAGTTGCATTCAAATACTTCTTTGAAAAGATTTGAATCCAACTAGGTACTTCAGGCAGAATCAGAAAAATAATAAAGACGTACAGTATGTATAAGGAATAATTCATGTATAGGTCTAAGTAAATAATTGATTCATATTGAGAAACAAACAAATAAATAAATAAATTCTAAAGTTGAACCGAAATAGGTTTTACTATAATTTGTACACAAGACTTCATTGTGTCCCATATGATCATATAATAAACACTTTGAAAACTCCCTAAAACTGCAGTGCTTCCATTTTTTCCTTATAGAAACATTGTACCTGGAAATTTATTTCCTAATTATATAGCACTTTAAAACAAAAAAAAACAAAAAACTGGTATGAGTTGGCAGAGGTGCATCCAATGAAACATGTGGTTGTGATTTTACCCTGGGTGTGCTAATGAGACACTTAACTCCTAGGCCTCTTTTCCTGGCTTTGATCCTAAACAAATGGTTACTTCTTGGCAGACATCCAACAACACTTCTAATTAATTCACAATCAGGTTTTCATTTTATTCCCATGTCCAGCTCATCACTTTTCATTTTGGGCTAAGGCACTAAAGGTGGAATGCCCACAAATGGCAGCAGGCACTCCAACAATGTTAAGTGTTACAAGGAAGAATTTCATGTTGAGAAATATTGAATAGAAATTTAATAGAAATATTTCTCCTTGTGTTACCATATTAGAGAGTCGTAACTATTTTATCATTCAGAACATATTGCACCTTTTAGTGTAACTTCACATAATTCTCCTTAGATAGGAAACAATGAAACCTAGCACATTAGATGACAGTTATTCTAGAATTTATGAACTGTTCCACTTAACGCTTATATTAGTTAGTTACTAAAGTTCCCAAAAAGGGCTGGGCTTTGGACTTCAGAAAATCACAGGAGCTCCAAATCCATTCTATTTTCCATTGATGTCTCTTTTTCAATAAAACTGGACATAATTTTTGGGCATTATACAAATTGATCTTTGCTTCTGCATAAAACAAATCGTGGCAGATTTTGTAAATATTAGTTTAATATAGCTTTTTTTTAATCTGTAGTGAAAGAAAGTGATCTTTAAAAATATCTACTCATAAAAAATGGCATTGGACACATTCTACATAATACTTTTGGTAAATGTATATAAGAAAAAGTGAAAATAGACCAGAAAAATAGTGAATAGTACATATGGGTGTGGAATCTTCTTGGAACTGCTGAATGGAGTTACAACACAGTCCTTTTAGCAATTCCAAGTAGATTCCACACCTATTTGCACTATTCAGACGACCCTGAGGGCATGGCTAAACCTCCAAGTGGCCTCAACAACTCTCAGAAAAAGTGCTAACGACCAGATGACTGCAAGGAATATAAATCCTTTCATCCCCCACTATTCAGTTAGAACTGTAGAAGTTTCTTGGATGAAAAGTGAAATGTCTTCAAGCAAAAACAAAGTCCAGTTGCCTTTTGAAAAATCACCTTTGGGACATGTTGAAGGAAAAGTATATACAGACAACACAGTGAAGATAGGGATTGACCACAACTTGCTACTGAAGCTAAAGTCAGTGGTGTGGCCAATTGGTCAGCTTGTGATGTGTTCTGTAAACTTGCACCATAGGATCTTCCTGACAATCTGAATGTACAAAATTGTATCTGAACCTTCAACAGAAAGATGATGCTTCTAGTGTATGCTAGGATATATTTCAATACTTACTATACGAGCATCCAAAAGCTTCAACTCGCAGACCAATATTTCCATTTGGGTTCCATGTCATGGGCAGAAAGCGCACAAAGCGAGCTTTAACAGAGTGAAGGAATTTGTGCTGCATCACACTGTCAGCATTGACATTGCCTTGGAAGACCTGCAAAGAATAAGAAGCCTGGATGTAACATCGTGTTTTGGGGAGATTTTTAGCAAATAGATTCCATGTGGTGATTCATTTCATCTCAACAGATTCAGTTTCTGCCAAAATAGTAGCCTATAGTTCTGTAATGCAGGATGCAATTATAGCTTCTCTGATAAGTAACTGTCCATCCTCTACTTATATGCCTTTAGGATTCAGGCTCTTTCAAGGCAGTTTGTTCCAACTATCAAACACCTCATAATGCAAGGAAATTTCTTTTTATGCTTAGCTACAATCTGCTTCCCTGTCATTTATATTCCTCAGGGTTATACTTGCTCTCCAAAGCAACAGAGAATGATTTGAAGATCACTATCGTTATCTATTCTTAAGTTTTTATACTCCAAGCTAACAAACCTCAGCTTCTGCAGTGCTTGCTTCTAGGACATGGTTTTTGAAACTCCAATTTCTCAATGTGTTTCTTGAGAAAGACATAGACATAAATATAGACATACTGATTTATGTATTTATGGGATCCAACATTAACATATAGATAGATCAATGCTAAATAATTGCTTTCCCTCAATCTGGATACTATACTTTTGCAACCATACCCCCAAAATATATTATTTTTAAAAATACCGGTACTAGTACTGGTATTACTAATAATGTGTGATGATCAAAGGTGGCATGAAGATCTCTAATGCATAGATACAATCAGACGTCCTTGTAAAATTGCTGCTAAAATGTAGTTGTAATATTACAGGAGGAGAAAACGTTGGATGCATGAGTATTGATTATATTCGCTGCATTTAAATTCAATATGGGATTTGCTTTCATACTACCCACTTATATTTCCTAGACATCCCTACTTGGATTATGCATACCAACAGGCCAGATGAAAGGCCAACTATAAACCTTGATCAAATTGTGTGCTGCAGCTCTAATATCCTCTCTTGGAATTCTACTAATTTGCTCTAGACAAATTTACTATTTTATCTGGTCAGGACCATCCCTTCCTGTTATCTGCTTTATTTAAAAAAAGAGTAATAAAATTGTTTATTGGTATGAAATGATATCGTGATGAAAATACTTGAGATCTTCAGTTGTCTCTTTAAACAGAGTGTAAACATAGGAATGTGTTGACCCAACTGAAATCATTATTATTATTATTATTATTATTATTATTATTATTATTATTATTATTATTATCATCATCATCATCATCATCATCATCATCATCATCATCATCATCATCATCATCATCATCTGCAACTTTACTTTTCATTTTAGAACTTAACATCAACCATTAAAAGAAATATTGTTGCTATTCTTCCTTCTTTCCCAAAACCAAGAATTTCTCTCGTGTGGTTTTTTTTGTTGTTTTTTGTGAAGCTGCTGTTATTTACATCACCTGGGAACTAGAGTGGAAAGAAGGTAAATGGGGGACAAAGATTAATATTTTAAGCATCAACCTCTGGCTTAAAGCTGTAAAAAGCAAACAGAAAAGATGTAAGTTGGCAGTGACACTGAGGGATGGGGAAAAGCAAAAGGCTCCTTTAGAAAAGACAGTCTGTTCCACAAGGCATAATAAATTAAATGACTCAGGTTGATGTGCAACTTTCAATCTCACTTGATGCAAGAAGCCTCAGGACAGTTAGCCCCAACATATTTAGAGATCTATATTAGCTAGCTGCCACAGTGCCTGTGGTGACCTCTTCTTTCCTACTTTATTAGGTAGGTAATGGGGTAAGGTTTGAACTGTACACGGAAGGAAGCCATGTTGGCACACACTTGAAGGATGAGATAATGAACTGTGGATTGATTACTTTCCACGTTTCTTTTTAAGAAGTAAATGAGGGGTTCTTGTCTTCCAAAGTCTCAAAGATGGCTGAAACAAAAGAAAAATTTAAAAAATAAAAGATGCTTGTGAATTGTATCGCAGAATTTTTCAGTTTACACTGTTGTATTCCCAAAGTAAAAAGGATCAAATGTGAGCCTCTGCCCACTACTATCTACTCTGTAACTGCTACAAACAATGCTAAACTGAAATACTGTACAATGCAAATGGCACTCTTGAAAACATTTTAAGAGGATTTGGTGCATATGTCACATTTATGACTTTTGGGAAAACAAACTTATCATGAGGCCTCTTTGAAAAAATGACTGGGAGAATCAAGTTCATCAAAATTTGTTGATGCTAAACTTCGTTACAATATGTTTTGAGCAGATCTAAAAAGATTCAGATCTTAAGATGAATCTTAAGGATGAACATAATCACATTATGTATTATATAATAATGTAAATATAATATAATAAATATAATAATGATATATGATATATGGGATATGGTATATGATTATAACATAACATAACATAATATGGACCCTTGTGTGTGTATGTGTTATTGATAATATCTGGTCATCACCATTATATATAATGGCCAAACCTATTTAAGTCATCGTTGTAGACTGGCTTTTTAGCCCTGATGATGTTGGGAGTTCCCAACGAAAGCTTGGCAATTTTAGTAAAGTATATTTTTCTTACTTAAATCCTCCTGGTGGTCGTGTTTTATTTTGACTACAATTATGCCCAGGAGTCGCATTTTCACGGATATTATTTATATATATATTAATATATATATATGGCTAGTAATAGAGTTAAAAATCCGATTCTTGGGTAAATCCATGTTATATCGGAATAATCACGACCACCAAGAGAAGTTTAAAATGTTTAAAAGCAGTTAAAAGTTTAAAAGCAATTAAAACACTGTTTAAAAATAAAGGCAACCAAGCTTTCGTCGGGCCCTCCCGACATCATCAGTGTGTGTGTGTGTGTGTGTGTGTGTGTGTGTGTGTGTGTGTGTCTGTATATTTGTGTGTGTGTGTGTATACATGCACAAGTATGTGGGTAGATGTGGGGGAAGAGGAAAATAAATTAAACATAAATTTATCCCACCTGCTTCCTTTTCTTTTCTTTTCTCTTTTGGTTTAGCAAACTATATCTTGTGGAATGTCTTTTTGACAAGAATGTTCTGTGACATTTTGAATTTATTATTATACCACCAGGAGAAAATATTTGTCAAGTTATCCGGTCTACGCCGTCTAGAAAGGTGAGAAGGCTCTCACCACCTATCTCAATTCTGTGAAAATTCTATACAAACGTAATGCCAAGTTGGAAGCAACCAATCAAAGCAATCACTGAGGAAAAGCTACATCTGAGGTATTATTTCTGATACTTACTTTTATTCATTTTCAGGAAAAAGAGCAAGATATATTCAAATTTGTTGTTAGTTGAGTGGGTTTTATTTTTTTTAACCTAACCTAAGGAACTGGCTACTCTTCACATATAAGCAGAAAAGGTGATCTAGTCTACTGGGGAAAAATAGTAAACGATAAGATACTGCCTTCCACATGAGCGCATTTTAATTGCAAGATTCATTCAAATAGAAATATTCCTATCAAGAGCTGCTAAATTGCCTACCTTTTCTAGTTAACATTTCAAAGAAAATACAGTAAAAATGTAACTAAATGCTTTCCTCTTGCAATATTTTAGACATACCCACAATGTAAGGGCTCCAATATGTGACAATGGTTAAAAGATTAGACTGGAGCCAGAGAAACCAAGCTTTAATTCCTTACTCAAGCATGGAAGTATGAGAGCTTTTAGTTATCCAACCTATTTCACAAGGTAGTTATTTGGGGGGGGGATGAGGAAAGATCTCTATATGCCTTACCTTGAGCTCCTAGAAGAAGGTAGGGACATAATTTTATTAAATAAAGAAAATGTATTTTATGTATGACTGCAATGCTGCAAGGACTGGTTTCTTATTTGAGACATTTCCTTGAAATTGGATTGCACTACAACACAGTGGTTGAACTTGAATGGAAATCCCGCCTTTCAGTTGGTGACTCAGCAGATGATCACAAAAATCCCTGTTCTGCATTCCTCTCATAAGTTCTGACTGTTTGGAGAACATGCAGATTGATTTCTTGGATTCTCTTTGCCTCCTGAGAGTTCTTCAGGCAGTTCTCAGGTTCTTCAGCCTGAGTCTCAAACAAAACAAATCCAAGCTCTTCAATCCGCCAATTCCCCACTGCAAATGATTACACATCAAGAATTAATAATCTCTGGGGATTAATTGGGAGAGTTCCATGCTGGGTGACTGTTGGATTGATGGCAGACTCCACTCCCCCCATCTCCACTCTATTTTCTGCTTTCTACCTGTCCATCTTTCTTTTTTGGTAACCATATAATTGTATTTTTTGTTGTTGGTTTTTTTCATTGTTTATTTTATTGCCATTATCTTATTTTTCACACTCTTTTCATTTCTTCCTTTTTTTATTATTGTAAGCCTCACAGCAAGATAGGTGGCAAAGAAATTTAACAAATAGTAAGAAAGAAAGAATTGGTTGTATTGTCCAGTCTAACTTGCAGTAATTTCCATACTTTGAGACTGAAAATTAGCAAGATAAGTATTAATAGATATTCCTGTTTATTTTTACTTTTGGCATCAGTACTGAAACTCTCATTGCTTAAAAATATTCCCTAATATCTGATACCCTGAACATTTCAGGAGTTGATCCATCACATTTGGAAAGCAAATGTTGATCTCACCCTACGTGGAATACTGCATCCAGTTTTGGTCACCACGATGTAAAAAAGATGTGGAGACTCTAGAAAGAGTGAAGAACAGACCAACAAAGATGATCAGGGGACTGGAGACTAAAACTTACAAGGAACGGTTGCTGGAATTGGGTATGTCTAGCTTAATGAAGAGAAGGACATGATAGCAGTGTTCCAATATCTCAGGAGTGGTCACAAAGAAGAGGGAGTCAAGCTATTCTCCAAAGCACCTGAAGGCAGGACAAGAAGCAATGGATGGAAACTAACCAAAGAGAGAAGCAACCTAGAACTAAGGAGAAACTTCCTGACAGTTAGAACAGTTAATCAGTGGAACAACCTGCCTCCAAAAGCGGTGAATGCTCCAACACTGGAAGTTTTTAAGAAGAGATTGGACAGCCATTTGTCTGAAATGGTGTAGGGTTTCCTGCCTGAGCAGAGGTTGGACTAGATGACTTCCAAGGTCCCTTCCAAATTATTATTATTATTATTATTATTATTATTATTATTATTATTATTATTATTATTATTATTATTATTATTATTATCTGAAGAAGCAATTATGAGAGGGCAAAAATTCATGCTGTGCATATCACTACTTGCTCCCAAATGAGTGCAGACATCAAGAACCCTGTCCTGAATTCAGATGGCTTTAGATGGATGTTTCTTCAAGCAACAAATTAGGCCAGCATTTCTACTTTCACATCTATAGGCACAAAGAGCCCTTCATTGAACATGCACATAGTAGTTAGTGGGCCAGTATGCTGGATTGGACCATTATGTGAACTAATGTAATCAAACTCACAGAGTTTATTTTACAAAATAACATCTGCACAATATCTACCAATACCTCTAATAACAGCTGTCTATCCCTTTCTTACAAGCTTGTTGCTTACACCCGAAAAAGAAAAGCAGGGAATATCAGGGAGGAATTAGATATTCCATCCATTTTTGTCTCTGCCTCCTTCAGTCCTAACAAACTCCTACCCACAGTATGCTATCCACCAAATATGAATTTAATTTCCAGGGAGAGAAAAGTTTCTTATTTTTGCTTCAACAAATATTTTTAATCCATCGGGGTTCAAATAATCTCTACTATTGCACTGTTAAATCTCAGAAAGTCAATATCTGTATAGTTGTCAAAATATTTCTGAATAAAAAATATTTGTTGGAATTAAGACCCACTGAACGATGAAACTCTGTTATAAGTATTTTTGTATACAGTACAATCCAACAATGTATTACTTCTTTCTCTCTTTGAACTGAGAGGAGCAAAATCCATTGCTAAATATAACACATTTTGGGGGGGGGGACTTCCTGGTTATGTCTCTATCTCTGTGTCTCTAGTTCAGTGTTTCCAGGAGTTGAAATTCACATAAGTTAAAGTTGCCAAGGTTGAGAAACACTCTCTAATCTAATCTACAACTGTAGTCTAATTCTATAACTCTTAAAACATAAACTTTAAATGTAAGGATTTTCAACTGCAACAGACATTTCCCACTATATTGCAGGCTAAAAGAAAAATGTTCTTTGACAACACATTAGCCTTCTCTTTGTATTGGTTCTTAAACTGAACGCCTTGAGGATTATGTCCATAATTAGCTCAATGACTTCAAATGGCAAGAAACAGATATACAAGATACACTGTGCATAAACCTTGAAAAATACAGGGACAAGAGAAATTGAATCCTTCATAATCTGAACTCCTTTTGCGGATTAAAAAGACCATTAATTTCAAAGACCATGTTTCATTGTCTTACTTGTAGGGATTACCTAGTGGCTTTCCTGGTTTGATGATGCTCTTAGAAACAGCAAAAAAAACTTGACCTAGTTTTTGTTCAATCTTCAAATTATCTAAATCTTGACAGAAGTATCAAATTATTAGAGTATTTTTTTTATTTAAAAATGGCTATGTAGTGTTGCATTGTTTTTAAAGCGGTTGGTTGCTTTAGCCCAGGGGTAGGCAACCTTGGCTCTTTTATGACTCATGGACTTCAACTCCCAGAATTCCTGAGCCAGCATGGCTCTAAGCATGGAAACCTCTCCCTTTCCCCTCAGCATGGCTGGCTCAGGAATTCTGGGAGTTGAAGTCCACGAGTCATAAAAGAGCCAAGGTTGCCTACTCCTGCTTTAGCCAATTCTGTGGCTGCTTTGAACAGTGAGTATAAATTTCTCAGTATAACTTTATATAACATTAGTACCGAATGATTATACTAAAATGGCATAAAAATACACATGAACATCATCAGTATCAATGTTAGCAAGATAACAAGACATTATAAAACCCACATGCAGGGAAACCCACACACACACACCTACACAATTCTAACTTTAGCCATATGGTGATTTTCAGTTAAATGTTTATTGGTCTTGTTACAAAGTTTTATTTTCAAGATACATAGCTACATAGAAAATGATATTCTTCAAGTAATCTGGGACTTTCAACAGCATTAGCTTTCATTAGCAACCAACTATATTCTTCAATTTCATTAAGGAAATTGTTACATGTTCAATACAGGTAGTCCTTAACTTACAACCCTAACTAAGCCCAAAATTTCCTTTGCTAAGAAAAGACAGTTGTTAAATGACTTTTGCCCTATTTTACCACTTTCCTTGCCATAGTTGTTAAGTGAATCTGGCTTCCCCATTGACTTTGCTTGTCAGAGGGTTGTAAAAGGTAATCATCACATGACCCCGGGACACTGCAACTGTCATAACATGCCAGTTGCCAAGTGTCCTAATTCTGATCACATGACCATGGGGGATGCTGCAGTGGTTGCAAGTGTGAAAAACGGTCATCAGTCCCTCTTTTCAGTGCTGTTGTAACTTCAAACGGTCACTGAATGAATGGCTGTAAGTCAAACACTATCTGTAGTGACTATGTGCATTATGTTCAGAAGCTGTATGGCAGAAGCTGTATGGCAATGAATGATCTTTGTGTGATTAACAATGTAGGGAATAATGTCGGGAAGTAGCATTCAGAGCTTTTGTATATTTATCAACACTGATAATGTTTAATCAGCTAGCACAATATTTTCTGTTCTTGCCAGTTTGGACTCATACGGTTACACTGGAGTTTTATTATGTCATGCCACAGAGGTCTCAAAATTCAGATTATTTTTTTTTGTTTTTTGTTTTTGCTTCATTTTACTCATAAATATTTGACATTTTCTCATGTGAGAGGATAACTGAATTTTTGTTCAGAACTGCAGGGGTTTTTTTTTTGGGGGGGGGGTGCCTTCAAATTAATGTTACTCTTGGTGACTACCTGGGCTGGTCATTCCAGTTTTCTCAGTAATGTTTTCAGAGGTGGTTTGTCAATGCCTCCTTCCTAGGGCTATCAGAGAGTGATTGGCCCAAGGTCTTGCAGCTGGGTTCATGGCTAAAGTGGGACTAGAACTCAGTTTCCCAGTTTCTCATCTGGTGCTTTAACTATCATATCAAACTGCCTCTCAACAAAATAATGTTGCAGCTTAAAAGGGGGAAGGTTCTTTTTGATTCCCTCCCTTCCTCCATATTTTTAATACAGAAGAAAAAATATGGACACAATCCACCCTTGTTTAATGATATGGAAGATCAGAACTTGTACACTTTTGCTAAGAATTATGCAGTGAATTATTTATGAGATAATTTAATTTTCTTACGTTTATTAGGAAAATTTACAAGGTAAGAGTTTATAGACAGCTATTATTAACAATAGGCAAATGGAACAGTGATAATCTATCAGATCAAGGTCCATGAAGAATGTACTAATATTGCACTAAATGATATAACTAGTATGAAATCCCACCTTAAGAAATACAGGGTATAATATTTAAAACTGAAGTACCCCTCTATTTAAGATAGCTGGACAGGAACATTTTAATCTCTAGATTCTTTCTCCTATCATTATTTATTCATTCAGTTTTATTATTCAACTTCATTGCTTCCTTGAATTTTATTTATACAGCAAGAATCAAAATGCAGTCTTATGAGATGCACCTTTTTGCAACTATCGATACACGTTTTACAAAACAGAAATCAAATTCAAAGTTTCAGAAAATCAATCATTCCCCTTTTCACACTCACTCACATTTACACCCACGTGTAAACCATCCCTCCAACTGTAATTTGAACCCTAAGAAGTCTATCACTCATTTGATATTTACACATAGCCTTTGACCTATGATCACTGCATTGTCGTAATTTCAAAGGATCACTGAACAGATGGTTCTTAAGCGAGGACTCCCTGCATGGTGCAAAAGAGTAAGTGAGAACAAAGATGTACAACCTGGGAAGAGAACCATACAGTCAATATTTGGTTTATAGGGGAAAAATATGTAGATTATAGATTAACCCAATTGTTAATGACTGCTAGAAACTATTACCTTTAACATTTCGGCAGGCAGAAATCTCATAAAAGCATCTTGTGTGGAGAAATCATAATTTTAAGAGGGTTGGGCTTTTATTTGTGGCCCTAGAAATATCTCAAGTGTCCTACTTTATGGAACTGGTATAATATTTACCCATGCTTAGGGAACATATTACAGTTGGTTGAGCTTCCACAACAGGCTAAGTTAATACCAGTTAGCTGATGGAACATTATCATCTGCAACAATAACTGTGGGAGAAAAGCAGAACCAGTAGCAAAATACTGAAATTTAAATTTACCTTATCTTTCAAGTTCTATTCAAGTCATGATTTCTAGTGCTACACAATGTTTAAGATTCAATTCCAGAAAAGTGGCTTCCACATTTTCAGAGAAGTTATTTAAGGGCTAAAGCCTGTTCCACTGTCATAAGGCAGCTTACCAATCACGCCTAGGTTTTCTAATTCCAATCATAAAGGTATATAACAGGAAAATAATCCCAAGGATCCCATATGGTACAGAAGCTTTGGGATATATAAATGTCCCTTTACTGCAGTGGTTCTCAACCTGTGGGTCGGGACCCCATTTGGGGTCGATCGACCATTTCATGGGGGTCGCCAAGCAAGGCTGTCCACCATTTTTTTTGTCCGCCATTTTTTTTGTCCGCCATTTTTCCCCCTTTTCCGGTGGGTGCCTTACCTCCCTTGGGCTGGGCCAGCTGGTGGTCGGCCTGCTCCGTCTCTGCCGCTTGCCAGCTACGCCTCGGCCGGCGCAGGGGGTGGAACCACGCATGCGCGGCGCTCCCGGGCAGGGAAAGTCCTCGAGTTACGACCGGTTGGGTAGTCCTTGACTTACGACCGGTTTAGTCCTCGACTTACGACCGGTTGGGGTCATGGCATTAAAAAGGTTGAGAACCACTGCTTTACTGGAACAGATGCAATCTATTTTTTTTAAATGTATCTTGGGAGTGGATAAGTCTGTACCAGCTCTAGCAGTAAGGACAGAGTTGGGCATGTCCCCTATAAAATTATTTTAATTACTAAATTACCATTTAATAATTAAAGTATTAATTCCTCTTTCACCTTTACTTTATCATACCTACTATATTTTATTCTATTTTATCTCATTTCAGTGTATCTTATCTCCTTTTGTTGTACTTTACTGTGGCTGATGGTCAGGTTCGATATGGTCAACTGACGAATCAATAAAGTATATTGTATTATATTGTAATTCCACAAAACTGCTGTGGAGCCTATGGGAATAGGCATGAATGCATCTTATACCTGCAGCTCTTTAATGCAGTAGGTGCTTTAAAGGGCTGCCAAGTGATACAACAATCAGTTACTTGTGTGCTCAAAGGTACCTTTTTGGAATTAAACCCAAAACTACAAAGTCCTAATTACTTTACCTAAGATATTGTTAAAAAGTCTTCATTAAAAGGTTATTGTTTACTCTAGTTTTACACCTGAAGTGTAGCGTCAGTTTGACATTGTTTGATAGGGCTAGAAAATGTGCAGTCCAAGTCTCCACTCATCAGTAATACTGGATAAGCCTCTAAAATGCATCTTGGTAATCCCAGACTGAATTTAATGATTTTATTACCCTTTGGTTGATGTTACATGTCTTAAGTACACAATTAATACTCCCCCCCACCTACAACACCAACCATTCTGTGCTTTACAACTGTTTCTACATTCCCAATATATTAGCATACACATGCCTGTATACACAGGCATACACACAAAATTCAGACTCCAGAAGATGGTAGAGGACAGGAAGACCTGGAGGAACATTGTCCATGGAGTTGTGATGGGTCGGACACGACTTCGCAACTAACAACAACAGTAACACACAAAATGTCTAATTTAGTCAGATGATACGTGGATAAGTGATCACCATCTCAATATCCCCAGTAATAATTCATAATTCTTTATAGATGTGCTGTTCCTTTAATCCTACCTATCCATTTTAGTCATTGTCTTCCCCTTCTCCTTCCCCCAACAATGTCAATACAACATTGTCCTAATATATTTTCTTTTCATCGTCTGTTTGCATCAACTGCCCAAAGTATGAGTTTCTGCTTCCTAATCAGTACCTCATGGGAATATTCAATCATTATTTGGTCCAAGATCAATTGAGTGGCTCCACTTGCAATTATTCTTAGCAACAGACTCCAGATCTATGCTATAATTCAAAACCATCTGTCTTCTTACTCTCATTTTTGTCAATATACAGCTTTCACAGCTGTACATTACCACTGGAAAATCATTTCTTTTTGACAGTTGTTCTCACAGAAACATCCTTATCCCTCATGAACTTATGTAAGTTTGCCATTGTGTTCTTCCACATCATAAATAGTTTTCATGTAGTCACTTCGATCTTTTTCTCTTTGAAAATTTAGGAAAGTTCCCCTAATTCTGCTTACACAGTGTTATTTACCTATTTTTATCACTTCTCACTTTTTCTTTGTATATGTAAATATGCAGAATATGTTCTTTACATTGATTTAATATCCTGTCCTTCTTCCTTTCACTCTCATTTTTAGACCTTATCAGTAACAATAACCCTACTGGGAGCGCATACTCCTGTTAAGTATAGTGTAGTTCTCACAGTTATTGAAGTTATTAAATCCACCCCCAAATCCAAGGGGGAAGGTTGTCAATCTTACATTGGGGCAAAAAAAAAAAGAATTGGGAATATGTGCAGTTTTGTATTTTAAATTCATTCAAATTATGATGCCCACAGTGCACTGATTAACGGAATAAAATTAGACTTGGGCTTCCCTTGCTCTAATGTTAAACACATCTACTTGAAAATAAGCACAATTTCTTGTAGCAAAGGGTAAAGGATGTTGAAAAAATAAGAATTTGCAAGCTTGTACATGATCAGCTGTCTACTGACCATGGAATGGTTTATTAGAAATAAGATGAATAAAAATAATGCTGTGTTCGTCGGGATAAACCCAACATATGGATTATTAAGGCAGATGTTCCCACCACGCCTCTTCACTGCTGATCCAAATTCTGTCACTCTATTTGTGGTACTGAAGTCTTCCAGCAGCAATTCCATCACACAGTCTAACATATTTCATGAAATAGTTTAAGAAGAAAAAAACCCATGACACCCCTACTTAAGCTGGCTTGAGCACCTGTAATGGAAACCATTTGTCAGAACCCGGATTTGGGTTGGGGGTTGATTTCTTTCTTCTTGCGAGTTCTGCCATAACCCTGGGGGGAGGGGGAAACTATTGGCGCTACAATGTATCTTCTCCGCTTTCCTTTCTCAGCTTGCTCTTTGAACTATTTCCCTTGATGCTGGCTTGGAGTGAGAATGGAATGTGCCTCCAGCCATCTGCCTTATCTCTAGCTGCTGGAAGTGCGAAGATCCAGCAGTTTATAACCTTGGGAACGGTGTCTTATCATCCTTGTTCCCATGGAGGATTCACACCTGGGGATTGGTCCATTTGAACTGGCCGAACTGACTGTTGGGGTGAGGTTTTGCTAGTTATTCCTTTAACCTATCGATTCGCACGGGAAACTTTCAGATCCTGCCTTTTTTGCCTGCTGTCAACTTCTCCTAATAAAAGTTCTTTTTTGAATGAAGCTGTTCCAGGAGTTCTGCTTTTTGGGGAAGAGGGATTGAGGCAGGTCCATACACCATTATGACTTAATGTAAATGCTTCATTTAAATTCACTGCAAGTTGAGAAAATGAGAATACAGGTAGTCCTCAATTTACAACCACAATTGAACCCAAAGTTTCTGTTGCTAAGCAAGATAGTTGTTAAGTGAATTTTGCCCTATACGACCTTTCTTGTCACAATTAAGTGAATCACTGCAATTGTTCAGTTAATAACAATTAACAATTAATTAACCAACAAATAAGTTAGTAAGTGGATCTAGTTTCCCCATTGACTCAGTTTGTAAGAAGGTCACAAAAGACAATCACATAACTCCAGGACACTCCAACTGTCATAAACATGAATTAGTTGCCAAGCATCTGCATTTTGATCATGTGAACATGGAGGTACTGCAATGGTCATAAGTGTGATACTGCAACGGTCATAAGTCACTTTTTCCAGTACTGTGGTAACTTTGAACAGTTACTAAAGGAACTGTTATAAGTCAAGGACTTCCTGTAGTGACCAAAATAGTGAAACAATATTAATTTTAACCAGCTTACTTTCTGATAAACATTACAATAAAATCTGAAAATGATGTAATGAAATCTGTAGCATTTTTTCCTTAAATATGAAAGTCTGCTAAATCTGAGCATATATAGTTTTTGTCAATTGACATTATTTGCATATTTACATAACTGACATAAATGTTGTCACTTGTAGTAAAACCTCAACTAAATGGACACACTATTGTATTTACAGAATTAGTCCATTAAATCAGCTCTATCTAAAGTCTGCTAAACTGGGACCCATCAAATATAGGATGTAGTGTATTGTATGCAGGAATGCAACAAAGAGCCAGAGATGTTTTCATACTTCTTTATGGAGTAAGTTCAACTGCAAGGAGCAAAAGAAAGCTACAGTTTCCCAAATTGCCAATGAGATATTACATATAATTAACAGTTTACATCTGAATTAAAAAAAAATTCTGAGAAATCTCAAATGATTGATCACTTTGATAGAAGCCAAATTTACATAGAACACAGAAAAGTGGAGAGCAAAAACAAATCAAAACTCTTATTACTATTCATCTCAGGATGCACATGTTTCAGTTCTAGATGCAATTGGAATAAAAAATAGATCTTCACTAAGGCTGTACTATGATTCCCTGCAAGGTGCTGTCATAAATGTGACTCAGCCTGAAATGTTGCAAGCCCAAAGGTGGAAGGGCAGATTTCTGCTATTTGTCTTCCCTGGGATATCTTTCAGAAAATAACATCCAACATCACTGTTGCAGAAGGTGACCCCTGTTTGCATTCCACAAAGAAACATTCAAAACAAGACCTGCACCCTGAGCTAAAAAGAGGTTGGTGACATGCACATAAGTATGCAGCTCTGGGCTGGATCAGAAAAGGGATCGCACCAGTGGCATATAAATTCATTTATTCCCCTCTACTCAGCACTGATGAGATCACATCTAAAATATTAAGTACAAATTAGAGTACCACAGTTTCAGAAGAATCCATCCATCCATCCATTCATTCTTAAACTTATATGCTGCCCATTGCATTATTGAAGTAACTTTGGGCAGCTGTTCATTGACAGGTTAGGGAAAATTCAGAGGAAAGAGCAGAGATGTGAAGAACTTGAGACTGTGATGTATGAGAATAGAGTGAAGAAACTTGAGAAGCTTTGTCTGAAGAAAAGAAAACTTAGGAAAAACAAGACAGCTCTGTTCAGAGACATAAAGGGAAGCCATAGGGAAGAAGGACAAGAATTATTTTCCGTGGCACAGAAGCTAGGACTAGATATCATAGGTATAAGCTGCAGCTTACTGAAAGTTTATTTAAATATAAGGAAAAAAAGTCATTACAAAAAAAGTTTAAAAAAAATCTGTATAACAGTGGAGTAGTTTAGCTACACAGATTGAGGGGGTCTCCCTTTCTGGAAGTGTTTAAGAAGAGGCTAATTTTCCAAAAAGGTATATGCCATATATTTGAAAGTAGATATGCCTTGCAATAAAGATTTATTTTCCATTCCTATTCCTTAAGTATGCCATGCTTATGTTTACCATTTAATTTATTTTATGTTTATCATTTATTTTATCACTACTTTTTGCAGTTCTTAGATCTATGCTGCCTCTGTAAAATGTTCTGATTAATTATTGCTAATACACAGGGGTGATATTTACAAATGGATCAATGATACTGAAACTACAACTCACCTGCTATTAAGACCGTGACTAAAGATGGGGGGGGGGGGAATATATAAAAAAATAACTTTTCCTGCAGCTTCAAGATTTGCCATTAACATAGAAACCAGGTGCAGACAATACTAATCAAGATAAATCAACTGCTTTTTATTCAAACTTCTGTTTGAACAATGGCTGACATTTATCAGGCCTATGCAGTTATCCTATAATGCAGCTGCATGCAGATAGATGATGTTAATCAACTAAGATAGTCACTTTGTAGCAAGAATAATGATAATCACAATCTGCTGTCACTATTAAGCAACTGCCTAATATGATAAGAGCCAATGATCTGTGGTGTGATTACAGACAATTGTGAAAACAATAGGAAATTTCATACCTCTCCAAAATTAATCAGGGTACACATGTAGACATTAGGCAGACAAATATTTCTGAGAACTGAATTTCCATTATGGACTTGTTATTAATGTCATTTTTTTATTTATTTATTGCTCCCTGTGGGCCTTGGAAGTTTTCAAGGTCTGTGGAGTACTATATAAAGCTAAGTGAGTGAGATGACTGTACATCTTTAAACGTAATGGCAACTTAGCAATCTGTTTC
The DNA here is from genome assembly GCF_001527695.2 of Protobothrops mucrosquamatus. NCBI lineage: Eukaryota > Metazoa > Chordata > Lepidosauria > Squamata > Viperidae > Protobothrops > Protobothrops mucrosquamatus. Next base: position 39,055 of record NW_015387006.1, on the reverse strand, counting down.
ATACAAGCAAGTAACGATTCTGCCAAAATTCAACATCCAGTTTCCTGGATTGGAATTTCTAAGGTTATTCTGAGTTGAGCTCAACGTGGATAAAAGCTTACCTTGGTCCAGGTTCTTTGATACCGTCCTTTTCCAATTAAAATGCTAGTGATAAAAGGAATGGTTGCAACTGTCATTGGATCTGAAATAAGTACAGGAAGTGTGCACTAAAGAACTTAAAGCCATGAGAAATAAACGGAAGCCTTATATTTTCCAGAATCTATGAAAGGCTTCAACCATTCCTTTTCACTGCTTTGCAAAAAGGCAGTAAAAAGAAGCAAGCAAAGAAACGGGACCCTTCAGGCCTTAATACCCATTTTAGCATCTTCAAGAAAAGCATCTCAAAATCAGGAATTTGCAATTGGCCTGATTTTAAAACTAGCTAATTTTATCCCATCCCTGGCATCACAGGGACGTGCATTCATCTCCACAAGGCACATTGCTCTCACAGTATCTTTGCTTGATAAAAAATACAGTCTAAAGCTTCAAAGAAATATTATGCTTATAATGATAATGGACCCAAAACAAGAAGAAATCCAGACCCAGTTTAAATGCTGACAGATTGCCTGCTATTGTTTTTCCCTTTAAATAAAAGCTGCTTCAGTGTCTTAACTATATGCACCATTCATCTATCTTTAAAAAGCTGGGTTGGATATTCTGGGCTACAGTGCATCACACATTTCCTCAGAAAAATACTGAGAACAGTGAGCACTTTATTCGTAGTTCTCCCTGGAAATTTTCCTTTGAATATTTGGGAGGCGATAGGATAACAGCAGGCGACAGCTTGGCTGTAGGAGCACAGTGTGTCTAGTAGGAGTAGTTATGAGAGCTTTGTTCATTAGCTAGACTCCCAATTTAGTCAACTCCTCCTAATATGATCCTGGTTCCACAATTTGCCATATCAACATCAAAGTTTGGTGATAATAATTCTGCAGCTGTCACTATCCATGATTTGAATTGATACTATCAGTACTGATAAAATTACAAAGCTGGTCTGTCTAATGTGGTATTTTAAGAACATTTCATTTTCAATCAAATCACTGAATGCAATTCTCCTAGCAACTTTTAGCATGTTTTTTTTTTAAATTAATGAACTGGTTCATTCAACTAATTAGGTGTGTGCTATAGCTTAGAAGCTAAATGAGTGCCAACTTTATTTTTTACTTATTAAAGCATTAGGAGTGTCATTGAACATGACCTTATTACATAGTACCTATTTACACATATATATATAATCTATAGCAGTGGCCCCCAGCCTTTCCGGCTCTGTGGATTGGCAATGGTGGTGGCTATGAAAAACAGTCAAAAGTCACTTTTTACAGTGCCGTTGTAATTTTGAATGGTCACTAAAGGAATGGCTGGTTATACATTAAGGACTACCTGTATTTGTAAACAAACCTTGCAGTTATAGATCAAGGTATTGCAGCGGCTCCCAACCTTTTCTATACCCCGCACCCCTAGAACGCTTCTGATATAGTCTCGCACCCCTTACAAAAGTTTGAAATAACGGCAACGGATTAAGCATATACACTATAATTTTGAAAACCCAAGTTTTCACTCCCCCTGGAATATCATCTCGCACCTCCAGGGGATGTGAGCACCCCCGGTTGGGAACCCCTGAGGTATTAAATGACAAAGTGAACACAAACTGATGGCAGTGAATGATCAATAACAATACTATGTGGGAAAGAAAAAACAAAAACAAAAAACTAGTGTAACATGTTGTGATGGGACTAAGGCCTATGCAGAACACCAAGAGTGCTTTCCAATACTCTGAACTTAACTTCCAGATAGTTTTAGGGGGTCTCTCTAGGGCAGTGGTTCTCAACCTGTGGGTCAGGACCCCTTTGTGGGTCAAATGACCCTTTCACAGGGGTCGCCTAAGACCATCTGAAAACACATATTTCCAATGGTCTTAGGAACCGAGACACCGCTCCTCTATCTCCTTTCCCTCCTCTTCTTCCTCCCCTTCTTCCTCCTGCTGCCCCCCAGGCAGCTCGGGCGGGCGCCGGGACAAGCTGGATGGGGGGGTTGGGGGTCACCACAACATGAGGAACTGTATTAAAGGGTCGCGGCATTAGGAAGGTTGAGAACCACTGCTCTAGGGCATGCTTAGAAAAAAGTTGAGATGCTGGCCTCCAATTGTAGTTCCATCTGTCTTTCAAGTGTGATGCTCATAAAAATTGGAAAAATTTTGGTTGTACTATTGCAGCCCCGTCATGACTTTTCCAGACACCCCTGGATACTTTCAATATGGTTGCACTATGATTGCACTCACACTGGGCATGACATAACATCTCACAGACTAATCAAGCAAGGGCAAAATGGAATACATTTCACTTCCCTTAATTTCCCTTAATTCCCTTTATTTACTGAAAAGACTATTGATATTTTTTTTTCAGGGACAATTTGAAATGACTTTACAGTAAGTATTGGTCATTGTAAGATTTCCCCCTCATTTATTCTCCATTCATATTCATGTATTCACAAAAAATAAATCACACTGGCTATTTCTCATCCATAATGTTGTGCTTTATTCATCAAAGGTGGGCAGTAAACTTCGGTTGCAGCTATTAATTCTTTCTGATACATGTGTTGTTACAGATGCATCCAGTCAAAGATGTGGTATTACAACTCAATTAACTATGGACCAGCACCTGTCCTTCTTTAACACAAAAGGACGAGGTCCATGCTTTGGGTTTCCATTTTAATAAGACTAGCAATGCTGCCAGTTAACAAAATCAACAGGTACAAGCTGGCAGATAAATACTGAGTGACACACAACAAAATTTACAATCCAACCGGGTATAATGAATGTGCTAAAGGTAGGCATCTAATAAGCTTTGTCTCTCCAATTTCATCTGAAAGGCTGTGAAAGAGATTAATTTAAAGGCTTTGCTCTCTGTCTGACATACACACACCCTCCAAAAGAGCAGACTTGGAGGTATAAGTCACTTCTTACTGAAGCAAATTGTAATAAAAGTTCTCTGCAGCTTTTGAGCTGTGGAACTCACATGAGATGTAGCTAGCGCATATCTGGATAATTAGATTGCACTTATATTTCTCATTATAATTCACAATTAAGCGATGTTGGCTGCATGGAAGTGATATAAGGAAGGATGCACAAACTCAGTAACATGTTAGTATGAAACATAACAGAGTAGTGTTCCCTGCATTCCTTTTCCATTTTCTCTGCATAAATATAACTTTCTCTTAGAGGTATGTAAAAGACTCAGGGCTGGAGATTGAGTTGCTTGGGTGGCCAAATGGAATCCTTTTTCCTGATCAAATCAGAATGACTCCTTGATTCATTGAGCCAAATTGAATGCCTATGAATTAATGCTTCGATGCACATGCAGACATGATGTTTTTCAAATCAATGAGAGTATTTATTTCTTTATTAAATGTCTATGCCCACCTCACTTTGGAAGGCCTACAACGCAATTTGAATACAGAAGCCAAACTGATTTTGTTGGATTCAATCTGGGTGGGTCACCGGGACCAGAGGCTTTGTCTTCTGAGCTTTCGGACCTATGCCGGAGCCCATCTTCAGGGAGCTTCTCTCTAGCAGAGTGTGTGCTGTTCTGTTTGTGGTATTTATATGGTACCTGTTGTTTGTGGCTTTTTAAATGTTGATCGGGGTGTTGATGGCTGGCTACTAAGTCTGATTTTGACAAACTGGTTTTGTCAGACAGTTCAGATTGAATGGGATTGGTCTGCCCAGGTAAACAAACTATTTGAAAACACAATTTTGCTTTTCTCTAGCTGCTTCCCCAAGAATAATAATGACAACTTTCAATGTTTGAGCTTTTCTGCCCGTTAGTATTCGCTCTATGATGCTTTGCAACAGCGTTTTAGGAGTGAGGCTTTGTTTTAATCTGATTTTGGTGGTTTTTTTTACTTATATACTATAGTGGTTTTGCTTACCAGCTGCTTATAAATAGAGGGATGTTTATTTCTGTGAATGGAACTTGAAACCACGGTTAATTCTGCACCCAATTCTCCTGATTTGTTTTTAAAAAAAGTCAACATGATTTTTCAGCTTATGTAAAGTAACCTATGTTTTATGTTTCATGCCCTTATCTAAAACAATAAACTATATCTCTGTCAGCATCTATTATTCGGAGAGGACATGGCTTACTTTGGTATGAACTGGGCAAATATTGTTTCACAATGAAAAAAGTGCAGAGAAGAGCTGTAGCAGAGTCCTCTACAGCCATTAATTTTTCTCTTTTCCCTTTATGGTCTTGGTGGTTCTCTAGCTTTATTTACCACCAGTTTCATTCTGTATATTCCTGTTCTTCTTCTAGTGTGCCAATAGCCCTAGAAAAGTGTCTCTGCAACTGTTACAAAGAGATAGAAACACACACACACACACACAAACACACACACACCTTGTGCTTGGGTAGCCTAGAGGACCTCCTATCCATTTCGCATTAGTCCACTATTTCTGAACCTTCTTGTAGGCCTTTTGATGTCATGTTATAATCTGTGGAGATTTAACAGCATTCCAATGCTGAGCAATAAAACACTAGCTATAACAGAATCCTCTGGTTACCTTAGGCTCTATCCTATTTTAGTGCGATTGTTAATAGAGCTCTTTCAAACCCTCAGCCATTCTGACTATAAAGACCAACTCCACTGGATTTCTCTTCTACATTAGTCACGACAAGTGTAATCAATAAGGCTTGTTAACCTATGATGTGAAAAAGTCTAGGAGACTCCTTTGCCTCCCGCTGTGCACAGTGTGAAAGGGCAGTGACAGTGTACCATGGCACTCTACAAGACAGCAATCTCCATCAGTGTTTTCATATATTAGAAGCCTTGCAGAAAAGCTTTAAATATTGTAATGAATTGTCTGTCTTCCCAGTCGAACACTGGTCTTCACAAAGAGAAGAAATGTTCTGCTCATTTAAAAGTAATTTGGAGCCCTGAAAAATGCTGCTTTAAGATCCTTTTGTTATTTCTTTTATCACTTATCCATATTTTTTTGCAGATAATTCCTGTAACAAGCTGAGGCAAGCTGCACAATTTAAACATGTTCAAGCATGTCTCCTAAACCAATTGTTCTGAGTTCCTTCATTTTTTCCTCTCTATTTTTTTTTCCCAATCCTATCAATTCATTCCACTACAACCTTTTCCTATGGTACTCTAAATAACTTCATGTCAAATGTTGAAAAGAATAGCACTATTATTTCCTAATATCTAAGGGGCTGCCACAAAGAAGAGGGGGGTCAACCTATTCTCCAAGGCACCTGAAGGCAGGACAAGAAGCACAGGATGGAAACTAATTAAGGAGAGAAGCAACCTAGAACTAAGGAGAAATTTCCTGACAGTTAGAAAAATTAATCAGTGGAAGGACTTGCCTCCAGAAGTTATGAATCTCCAACACTGGAGGCTCTTAAGAAGAGATTGGACAGCCATTTGTCTGAAATGGTAGGATATCCTGCCTGACCTCCAAGATCTCTTCCAACTCTGTTATTCTGTTAATACTACACTGGCAGGGTATTAGTCCTTGAAATTATGTACAGTATAGAGCACAATAGAAATCAAGGGAAAGAACATTTTCTCAAATGAAACAATAGATGGAGCAGATAAATGCCAAGGTTAAAATATGACAAATGAAAATAGAAAAATTCTCAAAGGATCCAAATCTAAGTGTTTCTTAAAATAGCTGTTCTTTTTCTTTGTTTGCACATCAAAAAAGACACTTTTCTTTCATATGATCCTTATGGACAAAAGATTTTAAAAAGTATTGGTGCATGGTTATTTTATAGAGATAATTAATCTGTTTGAAAATTCATAAGGCTAGATTCTAAGCCCTAGGGATATTTAGCTGTCCCCTTTATTAATCTATATGGCTTTATCCTCTTATCATTATGCTGATAGGTTTTATGTATCCAGAGATGTGTAATATATACACGTATTATCTAAAATCCTAAAGTTAAAACTGATTGAATGTTGTAGCATTGCATTATACTCCAAGGAAGAGAAAACAGTTTAGAAAAATTGTAAGGAGATTTGGGACAAAATTCTCAATGCTAATTTTTATAAGGTATCATTTTTCAGAGAATTAATGTGTTGGTAAATGTACTGCTATATGTAACAAGTATTTCACATAACAGGATCAGGTACTGAATGTGCAAATTTAATATTGAATTAAACGTCTTAAGAATGAAAATGATAGTTGTTGAAATAAATCTTCTGTTCTATCCCAGCCTATTGCCGTCCTTGTTAAAGGCACAAGGACCAACCCCTGCTGATACAATAGGCTGGAAACGTTAAAACAAAACAAAATCCCTTTTATTTGGGTGACAATCCTGTCAATAAGTCCAAAACACAAACAGCAAACCTCAAGTTCAAAGGAAGGAAATAGTCCACAGGAACACGTTGCAAACAAG
>NW_015387006.1:16960-29123 GCF_001527695.2 Protobothrops mucrosquamatus | reverse complement strand
CTGACTCCTGCTCCTCACACAGCTGAGCTTCATCAGAAACACGACTGGAGGGGCCAGGCTCTTCATCAAGCCGTGAGTCTTGTAATTCATCAGAGCCTCCCTCTGACCCTGATGGCCCCTCAACAGCCTCCTCCACCTCCTCCTCAGATTCCTCAGACTCAGCTGTTGGGAACACAGGCTGGCACGGAATCACAACATCTTCCTTCCATCTCTTGGCTTATGAAGGATTAGTCAGTAAGTGAAATAATATCATGATTATGAATTCATACATTCATACAGAGAGAGAGAGAGAGAGAGAGAGAGAGAGAGAGAGAGAGAGAGAGAGAGAGAGAGAGAGAGAGAGAGAGAGAGAGAGAGAGAGAGAGAGAGAGAGAGAGAGAGAGAGAGAGAGAGGTTATATATTATAAAACTACTAAAAGTCGGTATCTGATAAAATGAAGAGTTTAACAGTTATTGGTCATAAAATCAAAATGGAAAGGCTAGCGGGAAAATAGTAGAGTTTCCAATCCCAACCTAATTACACAGCAGATGCCCATCACACACATGTGCCCTGTGTGTGTTAGTTTTCAAAAATCCTCTGACCCAACTCTAGTTAAAAACAGACTGCTGATCAGATTCTGCATACAATTAAAAGTACATATTTGTGACCACCTTAATTGATAAACCCTGTCCATTCTTATCAGCCTACCTGATCTTTCAAATCTTTCCTGAGAAGCCTTTGAATTTTGGCTTTTTCCTTCCATTCAGAATAACATAGAGGGTTATCAAACTCTTCTGAGTAGATGGACCAGTTTATTTTTGGATTTGTTTATAGAACAGCTTTTACCCCATTTTGGGGGGAGTCCTCTGGTATGAAGAAGCTGTTTCTAAGTTTTAGAAGTCTCTGACAAATAAAAGTAATCTTAATAGTGATGAGCTTTTAGGCTCAATGGCTATGGTTTAGTTTTCGGGTATCCTGATATTTTACCAGCCACTGTGGCTGATATCTTCAAAGGTAGAGAGTATACTTCTCAGCACTCAGAATGACTGACTGTGCTTTTTATGTTTCTATCTGATTTCTTATTAACCCATGTTGTGAGATTCCAAGGAAGATGATTCATGATTGATTCCTTATCTAAGTAGACTTCTGATGACTTTGTTTTGAAGACAAGTTCCTGATTGGCCTGTCCTACAGTCAGGTTGCCTCTGAATGTTCTTTCTAGTGAGGCTGCTGTAAATTTTGTTTGTTATTTATTAACTGAGGTTATTTAGTCTTGCTGGGATCCATGTTTTATTGATTTTCAAACTCTCCTATTGAAATTATTGGAATGTTTATAGATCTTGATAAGAGTTTTACAGCTTTCCAGCGCAAAAATAAGCCCCCAAAATAAGCACACACTCAAAATGAACAGGAGGTATAGTTTAGAAAAACTTTATCTATACAATATATATAAACATGATACATACAGTTTCATTCAGTTCTTGGCAAGTGGTAGAGAACAACAACAACTCTTAACTTGGAGATCAGGACACAGGGAAGACTAAAACATGGCCAGACATAGGCTGGATCACATGCCTCACACAGCCGATCCTGTGTCTCAGTTCCCATTGGCTGGTTCATTGCTATGGCTATTCCAGTTCATAAATTCTTGCACACTGACATTCTTTATGTAGTTGCACATGATAGTTTGATGTGGTTACTTCTGTGTCTTCAAATTGGAACTTGTGTCCAATATGAAACAGCATATATTTCAATACTCCTGATTTTTCAGATTGTCTTAGAAGGCAATGCCTTTTATGTTCTTTTTATCAAGCATTAACACTGCATTTTATGGTTCCAATGAATACCTGCCCACAACTGCATGGGATACAGTAGATCCCTGATGACAAAAGTGGATTTCTGCAATCCCTGGTGATTGAACAATGTCTTGAAACTTGTTTGTTGACTTCTGGGCTGTTTTTAAGTTGGGCTTCTCTAATAGTTTTTCAATATGGTCTGGAAATATTCTATTAATTATATCCCAATAAGATGGGACATAAAATAGATAAATGCTTCTGTACTTCTCCATGCACAGCATTACTTTATGCCCCAATGGACTGACATTGGTCAATTGCTGGGGAGTTGATCAATTAATAATAGCAAAGTTTACATTCTTGCAGTTGAATTGCGGAGATCAAGTTTAAACAGAACATGAAGTGTACTGGATAAAAAAAGATTCACCTTTTCTGAAGCAAAATTACTCAGATGCATTTTCAAATTCCACAGTCAACTGATTGATTTTTTTATATATATATATATAAAAAGTCTGGACTACGTCCAAGGCATGAAACCAATTATGATAAATAGCTAAGAATCACCTGACTAGAGTATAATTACTTATAAGGTACCCCCGAGGCTACTCTAAAGCATAGCAGAAGACTTCTCATTATTTTCATCATGGTAATTATAAATCATCATCTTCTTCTTCCCAATCTGTCTGAACAAAATAGGTGGAATTTCTTTTTTATTTTGCCTTGCTTGTCTTTGTTCCCATCCAGAATTCATTAATACAGAGCTCAAGGTTTGTGGCTAAACTTTCCCACAAATCATTTCTACACATGTACAGCTCAGTCTTGCAGTTTAAGCAATGGTATTTGGATTTAAATTGTCTTATGCTGATTTCAATGGGACCAGTTTGGTATAAATTCTTGGCTGGTGCACATTTCAAAAACAAACATGGATGACTCTGCAATAGCCTATTGAATTTTAAATGGAATTTGCATGAACTTTCCTTAGAATTATGAATATCAGTGGGGTACCTACCTCATTTACTCCAAGCTATGATATTTGTATAATTGTTTATCATGGATATTATTTATTATCAGACTGTTATAATTCCTAAAACTTTATTACTCTTTCCTACCACAACCCACCTGAATTGAGGCTTATAATGCAGTTGCATGGAGCATCAAGAATAGTTATGGAGAAATAGCAATAGCACTTAGCCTCATATACCGCTTCACAGTGCTTTACAGCCCTCTCTAAATGGTTTACAGAGTCAGCATATTGCCCCCAACAATTTGGGTCCTCATTTCACCAACATTGAAAGGATGGAAGGCTGAGTCAAACTTGAGTAGGTCAGCAACTAATCAAATCAAGTATACATATATATTTTGGAAACCCACCAGAAGCTTGGACAAATATGAGGTTGACTACATTTGAAGAATCCATGGTTCATTTTATAAAATTGATTGCAACAGTTATTAAAAGTTGCATATAGTGGTTCTCAAGTTAGACAAAGATAGTATGGGATAAGCATACAGTTTGTATTCAAACAAAAATTAGGATGAAGAGTTACAAATAAGGAAGGGAACCATGCTTTTCTTCCCCATGTTGACTTTTGATAACATTGGTTTTCAAAGAAGACTTGGAATAAGCATACATAAAGCTACTTATTCCATGCAGGTAGAACTTGAGTCTTTGCATATTTAATGTGCAAGGAAAATGAAAATGGTGTGAAACAAGAAATATATTTTCTTTTATATGCACCAAAGTAAAGTCTCTTCAATTAAAATAAGAATCCTCAAACCTGTCACTCATGGCAGCTGTTTGGATTTATTTCATTGAATTTAACAATCATGCATTCTGCTTTTTGTTTCCCTCCCCCTCCCCCAGTTTCTTATCTGTTTGGAAGAAGGCTTTGCTTTTGCTTCCTTTTGATACTTTTCATAGTTAATCTCTTTTATTGACATTATGTCATGAACCATTCTGTTCTATCAAACTGATGCAGATAGACTCCATTAATGTTCAGTCAATGCATTATTCTCAAGAATAAAGCAATTGAAAATAGGGTCAGATTCAGCAATCTGCATCTCTCTCCCTCTCCCTCTCTCCCTTCCACTTCCTGCCCCTATCCCTATCATCCCTATCATCCCTATCATTCCTATCCCTACCATCCCATCCGTATCCATATCCCTACCATCCCATCCGTATCCATATCCCTACCATCCCTATCCCTACCAATCCTATCTCTATCATCCCTATCATCCCTATCCTTATCATCCCTATCCCTATCATCCCTATCCCTACCATCCTATCCCTACCAACCCTATCCCTATCATCCCTATCCCTATCATCCATCCCTGTCCTCCCTATCCCTGTCCTCCCTATCCCTATCATCCCTATCCCTACCCCTATCCCTATCCCAATTTTTATATTCTCTTTTTTTTTGCATTTGTGTATAGATATGACTTATAGGAACCATTACAATATAACAGTTTCACTGGGTGACTTTCAATTTTAAAGGCAGAAACATTCACTTAACTTCTGTCTTTGCTATTTACTTTAGTATGTAAGTAATAGATCTATTTGTCAAACTGCTTCCTTAAGATATAGCAACCAGAGAGACATCAATATTCAGTGTGTAGAGTATTCAGTGACATAAATATTCAGTGCATAGAAATACTGCCTTATCTTAAAGGCTAGCATTTACATTTAGATGCCTAGTTTGGGAGGGAGTAGGCTGTTGTCATCCTACCAACTGCTGTGTGTTGACCCTGTCTTAAACTATGTCAGACCTGAGAATTGCATAAACTGGTGATTAAAGAAGTTTAACATTTAAGTAATTTCCATTTTAAATGAGCTAGAAAGCAAAAGTGCTGATGTCAGAGACAACTTCATTAGGATATATAACTCCAAGACAGGATTTCTAATTTTCCTGATTTGTATTCTGCTGTGCAAAACAATTATTACCCGAGATAGGCATTTAAAAAGATTTCTCTGTGAAGAGAGGGCAATATCTTTAGTTTTAAAGAGGAAAACAAAAACTATAAAGCAAATTCTTTAGAAAGACCTTCTACAAAATGCTACTTATCTATGCACACTACCAGTCAGGAAACATAGCAACTGTATTCACATGTTGTGTTATACCACTTCTAATGATGGTTTGCTAATTAAGCTACGGTATAACAAATTGCATTCAGATACCAGAGTAATCCAGGGCTTGTCCAACTCTGCAGTTTAACAATTATATTTGATTATATAATTATAAATGAACCTGTGTGGTCTCTCCCCCCCCCTCCCGCCACCCATGAATAAACCTAATTATTTCATGGGAATTATAGTTGGGAAGAAATAAATACATTACTTTCTTTTAATAATTAAATTTTCAATATGAACATCCATTGATGACTATGTCAAGATGGTGGCTGCATCCATGTGATCAAGGCCCCACCTTTTTGCACATGCATCACGTAAAGGGGCAGGACTTTGAATCCTGCATTGCAGCCATCTTAATTTTTTGGACTCACACACACACAGACACACATGGATGCCCCTGATTTTCACCTATATGTGACAGGGATTAACAAATGTGGTACCATAACTGCCCACTGCTGGTGAAATGAGCAGCAAAGCCTTGAGATTTCCTCCCACTTTGGCACACAAAGTATGTCAGTTTTATAAGGGTAACCTTCCCAACTATTATGCTCATATCACTAACTCACAGTTTGAAAACCTTTGCATTTATGCAATTATGAAGCATAATTTTAAGATGCATCCATTAGGTTTACACAGCATTGGGGCGGAGTGTATCTTAATATGATGTGTCACTTCAGCAAAGTATCTGAAACCTATTTGCTAGTGCAGTTGTTATCCAGGAGACTTATGTTTTCATTACCATTTATTGGACACGAGACTTATCTTTGCCTGATGTGCTTGACATCAAAGCAGTTTTGAAAGGAAGACAAAGTTGCTCACTTTGTTTAGTTGTATCAGTACTGTGCTGCTTCACTTTCATCTGCTCCCCTAATCAGATTTAAAGAGAACTTAGGAAGCAACATTTACAAACTTTCAAGTGGCCAATATTAAATTATCTATGGAATGCTAAATATCTCCATAACCTTACAATAGCTGCTTCACAAATTTTACACTTAATAGATTCCTTTGAGTCCTATACAGGTCCATGCAGAAGCCTTATGGTTTATAGTTAATTTGGTTATATCCATTTTTTAAGATTCACACAATATAGTACACTAAAATACGCCCATACAACCCAAATTGTAATTCAGCAACCTTCCAGAAAGTTGTCAATGAAGATTCTCAGGTATCCAGGAAGAATTGTTTGGAAGTTGAATGGCAACCGGACTTGTTCTCTTTTTGGTTTGAAACATTTCGCTGCTTATCCAAGAAACTTCAGAAGCTACCTGGATAAGCAGTGAAACGTTTCAAACCAAAAAGAAAAGAAGTCCAGTTGCTATGATTCAACTTTCAGACTTCCCAAAGGCTCTCTTTTAAGCTCTACTGGGTAGGTCTAGCCATAAAGCTCAACAGATTTTATCATTTGGGAAACCTCTTATTTACCCATGCCAGTTTTCTTTAGGCATTGTATTACAGTCCTTTATGCTTCTCTTTCAGTTTAAAATTGATTAATGCCACTAAGAGTTTAGGATCTGTTCTGTTCCAGGAAACTGCAGGAGCACGTCCATCAAGTCACCAGGAATCAGGTTTGACTCAGGAAAGTCTTTACCATTCACTTGCAAGACTAATGTTCTTCATACTGCAAGATTCTGACTTTTTTTTTTTTTTAGCATTTCAGGGGGAAAAAGGCTCACCCCTGGTAGTAACATTATATTGCAGAAGAGCAATGACAAATGTATTAATTCTGCAGCTTCCTCTAATAATTTCTTTGTATCATCAGGGATCACTTGTAGCCTGGTTTTGTCAACAAGAAAGAGGGGAAATGGAATTAAAATAATCAGTAATGACCCTCAAGGTGAATTAATGAACTTTTATTTACATTTTTCATACTGCATAAATTTGGAGGCTGTTAAGTGCAAATAATTTTGCTTTATAAGAGTGAATTTTAAAAAGTATTGCTCTTCTATGAAGCATAATATTTGCATGAATATAAAGGTTATCATTATCTTTAGTTTCTTTTTTCTTTTTTTGCAGAGGCAAGAAGACATATATTAAAGAATTCTCCTATTGCTATCTTTATGTTCCCTAAGCAGTAAGGAACTATAATATGAAGAGTGAAATGTCAATATTGAGTTCTGACAGTTCTAAAATGGGAAAATCAGATAAAACATGCTTCCTAGTGATAACTGCAATACTAAATTTAAAACTTTAAAATTTATGTCATATTTGGACTGCAAAAATCCATAAAACTAGATCATGGCAAGAAGGAGTATATTTTACCTGTATACTACTATCAACAGCTGGCCTTAGAAGTGATAATGAGAATATCAGAGTAGTAGCTTCTATCCGTCAGGATCATCAACAGTAAAGGAACAAGCAGTTAAGAAATATCTACAGATTAGTACTTGGCAAAGCAGCCATGAAGGCCTTGGAAAAGATATTCAAATGCCATGATATGTGTGTACCTACAAAGATCAGAAACATGGAAGCCATTGGATTTCTTGTAATACCCTTTGGAAGTGAAAGCTAGACTTTGAAGAAGTAGGATATGAAGAATATTGACACTTTTGAATATAGGTGTTGCAGAAGACTCTTGAGAATACCATGAACAGGCAAGAAAACAAACCGATGGATCATCTAACAAATCAACCCAGAGTTCTCCCTTGAAATACAAGTTACCAGGCTCAAATTAGTCTATGTACATTCCCTAATTCCACAGAAAATCTTTGATGCTGAGAAAGGTGAAGGAAAGATAAGAAGAGGACAACCAACAGAAAAAAGTGTTTATAGTAGCTATGGATTCACCTGAAGGACCATGTTAGGGGCAGATCAGAATGGGAAAAAAATCTATCTCTACGGTTGCTAAGGGTAGACACCAAGTTGATGGCACATAATCAAAAATGGGCAACCAACATTTGTTGCTATTGTTTTTCTACTGCAGTACACATATTCCTAATATGTACATTTTCTTAATGCAAATTTACCATAAACTTTAAAAACAGCCTATATCATAGAAAGTTAACTATTGTTGTTTATATGTAATTTTCAACATTATAACTTTTAAGATCTTTTTGTTTTCTTCAATTGAGGAAAAACACTAATGAAAATGGGGCTTCGTTTTATGTTAATCCTTTAGGCAGTTGTAAATGGCTCGTCTTAAAAGAATGCATCTTCTTCTCAACAGACTACATAGAGCATTATTGCACATGCCTTATAAATAATCAGTGCACATAGGTTTACTGCCAAATGAAACATTTTTCACCTCTATTGATCTGAGCATCACTACTGGGATAATTTGAAAACTTATGAAAATTGAAAATTAAGTCATCCTTCTCCAAAACCTGGCACATTAAACATGTTCTGGATTGCAGCTCCCATCAGACCCAGTCTATAATGCTATTAGACCCAGACAACAGTGGCTGATAAATCTAGTGGGCACCAGACTGAATCAGATTTATTTGTACTCTGCCACATAATATAACAACATTCCAGCCAGAAGATCATTTGCATGCACACACACTACTAATCAATCATGTTATTCCATTTCAGGATATGCAATGTTGTGTAGAATAAAGAAACAGAGTAAGGGATAGTAANTGAAGCCGCTGGGGGAGATCATCCGTGGCTTTGGGGTGGATTTCCATCAGTACGCTGATGATACTCAGCTGTACATTTCCACCCCAGGCCACCCCAATGATGCCCTTGACGTAATGGCCCGGTGTCTGGAGGCCGTACGGGTCTGGATGGGGAGAAACAGACTCAGGCTCAACCCTTCCAAGACTGAGTGGCTGTGGTTACCGGCTCCCAGGTATGGTCAGCTGACTCCATCGCTGACTATAGGGGGCGAAACTCTGGCTCCCTCGGAGAGGGTACGCAACTTGGGGGTCCTCCTGGATCCACGGCTGACACTGGAAGACCTGTTGACGGCTGTGGCCAGGGGGGCGTTTTACCGGGTACGCCTGGTGCACCAGTTGCGGCCTTTTCTGGACCGGGATGCCTTGCGCACAGTCACCCATGCTCTTGTCACCTCCCGCCTGGACTACTGTAATGCTCTCTACATGGGGCTCCCCTTGAAGAGCACTCGGAGGCTCCAGTTAGTCCAGAATGCGGCCGCGCGGGCGGTGATGGGAGTGACTCGTCGCTCCCATGTAACGCCGCTGCTGCGCGAGCTGCACTGGCTGCCTGTGGCCTTCCCAGTGCACTTCAAGGTGTTGATTATCATCTTTAAAGCGCGCCATGGCATTGGACCTGGTTACCTCCGAGACCGCCTTCTGCCACAGATTACCTCTCACCAGCCGATACGCTCCCACAGAGAGGGCCTCCTCAGGGTGCCGTCAACCAGACAGTGCCGGCTGGAGACCCCCAGGGGGAGAGCCTTCTCTGTCGGAGCACCCACCCTCTGGAACGAGCTGCCCCCAGAGATCCGGGTGATTCCGGATCTCCCCTCCTTCCGCCGCGCCCTCAAGACTTGGTTGTTTCAGCGGGCAGCACTGGCCTAGGGGTATTTTAAATTGGTTTTAACTAAATTTTAGTAGAAGCGGCCTATTTAAATATTTATTTTTAATTATTCTCTTAAATTTTGTATTTTGTATTTGTATCAAACTGTTTTTAAACTGGCTGTAAGCCGCCCTGAGTCCTCCGGGAGAAGGGCGGGGTATAAATATAATAAATCAAATTAAATCAAATCAAAAAATCATCCTCCTTCCTAATCAGCAAAAGCCTATTAAGGGTTACCCAGAATTAACAACCTATTATAAATGTTATTGAATAAGCCCATTTGAGTTCCTTCCTTTTCCATTTATATCTCATTTTCTAATTTTAAAACATTTCCCCCAGACCTCATCATTCAAATCTAATCTATAGACATTCAGTAGAAGTTAACAGAAATAACATAACTCTTGTTTAACCTTGATCAGATAAATTTAAAATGTAATAAATAACCTCTTTTCTATATAACCCTTACATTTTAAGCAAAAGTTTGAAACATCTTCACTCAGTCCTGGTCAAGAAAATCAATTAAAAATAACCTTTGATCCTTTAACTTTGGTCAAATAAATTAACTCTATATTATTTTCACTTGCTCCCAACAATCTTAGTCTTTAATTCCTTCAAATAATATCTAAAGGTTTGTTGTTGTTGTTGTTGTTGTTGTTGTTGTTGTTGTTGTTTTCTCTTTGTCTCTTCTCAAGAAGTCACTGAAAACATTAAGAAATCCCTTTTGTGAATCCAAAGATAGGTTATCCAAGTAATTTTTCAGAACTATTATTTCTTAAATCATCAGCTGATTTCATTTGTATATTAAATATTTCATGTTTTCCATATCCTTGTAGCCTATGATTTTCAAGTCCACATTTGAATCAATTTCAGTCTTGTCCAATAAAATGTGTCATTTTCTATAACATCATTTAATTTATCAATAATGGCCAAAAATTCTAGACAGATCTTGCCAGTCTAGATGCTGCATCCAACCATGGATTGCAGTCATAATATAATCCCTTTTCTTCAGGGACATCTCCAATTCTCCATGTCCTTACTGGAAGTCACATTTCATACAATTCCTGTTGTTCTTTAAATTTCTCACATTTCTCTTTCTGAGGATCTTGTCAATTCCATCCACCACAATTTTCACAGTCTTCCACTTCCTCTTTGATATATTTACTTTTTTCATATATATTTTTCCGATTCGATACCCTCTTTTCTAGATGACAGAGAATATGCCACCTAATCACCTCAGTGTATTTGTTTCACACTTCTTAATCACTTCATTCAGAGCAAAGTCATTCAAACACACAGATAATCTTAAAACAATAAAAGCGCCACCAAGGAGGTCAAGCTGGCTTTCAAAATGTCCTCCAAAATGCTCTTTCAAAGAGTAGGTATTTATAGTCACGTCTTTAGAGACTGTATTTTCGGTAGCACTATTTTGCATTAAGCAATTTAGTAAATTAGAATCAAGGTAGACATTACATAGGAGCACCATCTGTGACATGATTTACTTCCAGATAATTGGCCTAAAATATTATAGCATTTTTTTAAAAAATCCAGTTTTTATTTTAAAAAAATTATACTACCATACAATAGCATATTTAAACAGTATACTAAGGTCATAAATTAAAATATAGATTTTAAATAAATCCAATGAAACCTCTTAACTGAGTTCTCATCCATTGAATCAGCTTTCATTATAGCTCCTCGAACACCATAAGCCTATACTGAAAGAAAGTTAAGATGTATTTTGGCTCTGGTCAGGAATTCCAGAATGTCCATGCCGCAATCAGAAAAGAACTGTTCCCAGTTCACATCAGAGGAAGATTCATAGGATGTGAAACAACCAAGACGCTGATCTGAGCTAGTAGAAATGAATAAACAAGAGAATACCCTCTCTTAGCACACAAACTTTTCAGAGCCTTGGACATTTGAACCAAATAAGCAGTCTGAGTTTGCCTTGCTATGCCTCTTGATAGCTCTGAAATCTCCATCTTTACTGCTGGTAGTAGCTCAAGACATTGATCGAAAGTGATAGGATCTGGTTAATAAATTGCATGCAAAAATGAGAAGAAACCTTTTGAAACTTAAAGGGAAAGTACACATGAATCAACTGCTACTGAAAAGAAATTAAAAACTCAAGCATGGAACCCGTTATAACAAAACCAAGTGAAGTCATTAACTTGAGCTTTATTCCTGATGACTTCATGAAGACAGCTAGTCAAGCTGATTTTATGGATACATCTATGCCATTTTCTTGTCAATATTGCAGAAGTAATTTGTCACTCCCTTCTTCCAGGGTGTTTTCATACTTTCCAATAAAATTGCACTGACACTGGGAGTCTTTTAGTGCATGAATAACCAATATTAATCTGGCTCTGATGCTCCAATATCCATTAGTTATAAGAATATATGAGGGTGGACCTCTTTCTAACCCCTTTACCATCAATGACCATATGTTTGTGGATACAAGGGTGCATAATGGAAAACATATGTGCTACATTCACTGTAGTTTGAGTCAGATGACCAGTGTGTAGGCACAGCTATTCTAATTTATTTCAATAAACTATTAACATTAATCCCTTTTTATAGCTCAGGCATCTTGAGAAGCTATAGATATTGTGGAAAACAAAAATAAGTATTTTTATGTATAGTGTCCTCTCAACTTCATCAGAGGAGCGTATGAAAATGAAGGCATATGAAACAGAGATTTCATTTCATTTCTATTGATTCATTCTTGCATGAGATTATAAGGATAATTAACACTATACTCAATTCAGTCTAAATTAAAATGGTATTAAA
>NW_015387006.1:0-15143 GCF_001527695.2 Protobothrops mucrosquamatus | reverse complement strand
ACTTAAAGAACTAATGCTATTTAGTCTGTTTCTATGTTGGCCTGTTTCTAATCTGAAAACCTCATAGTTGTATATCTAGCCTATTATTTTAAGGATATCCCCTGCAGCTCTTTAACTTATTGAAGAATTCTACAAAACCTGAAATCTCATGGCTTCTTTCGTGTCTCTTTTCTTTAGTTTCCATAAATATATTGTCTTTTAATTTAAAAGAAGGATTATTTTTTTCTCATAGGCGAATGTGGTTGTTTTAGCTTTTTTTTTGTCCTCCTGTATAATTTGAACTCTGACAAATTAAAAATGGCTCTACATACCAAAATCTTTATCTGAAACAATTTTTCATAAGCAGAAGGACGAGGAGGGACATTATAGCAGTGTTCCAATATCTCATGGGCTGCCACAAAGAAGAGGGAGTCAAGCTATTCTCTAAAGGACCTGAAGGCAGGACAAGAAGCAATGGATGGAAACTGATCAAGGAGAGAAGCAACTTAGAACTAAGGAGAAACTTCCTGACAGTTAGAACAATTAACCAATGGAACAACCTGCTTCCAGAAGCGGTGAATGCTCCAACACTGGAAGTTTTTAAGAAGAGACTGGACAGCCTTTTGTCTGAAATGGTGTAGGGTTTCTGCCTGAGCAGGGGGTTGGACTCGTTGACCTCCAAGGTCCCTTCCAACTTTTTATTATTATTATTATTATTATTATTATTATTATTATTATTATTATTATTATTATTATTATTATTATTATTATTATTATTATTATTATTATATTAAAAGCCATGGAATACAAATTACTAACTCTACATTTCTTATATACTCAAGATACACTTATATTATCAGATACATTTTTTTATATAGTCAGATACCTGAGAAGAATTGGTTGCAGCTTGTCTGCCTTGGCCAATTAGCTAAATAGTGACAAATAATAATTAAAGATAGGTTTGTGCAATGATATAGAAAATAAGAATTATAATAGTTCATGGTTTCCTTGAAGCAATGCAACATCTTAAATTCTGGGGGAAAATTCTTAAAGGTAAAAAATATTGCCACAAACCACACATACTTTGGTGGTTCTGAAAAAAATAAGTGACAGAAGGTCTTTAAACATGTCTTTAGAACATGTACATCAAAGAGCTGCTCCTGCTGAGAAAACCCAGGTAATGAACCTTCTGATTTTAGTTAATTACTGAAAGAGAAAATAAAATGATGTACTGATTGAAATAGCAAGACTGCTGCTGATCTCGAGTCAATACTCAGCAAATTCATGCACAGTTAACACCCATATTGAAAAAATAATTATAAGCCTGGAGTGCTGTAAACTAAAACGTCCTTTTTGCAACAGACATTTAACTACAAGTATATTTGGAAAACGAGTTTAAATGGCTAAACTATTTCATCTGGCAACCCAGCCACAGAATTTACCAACATTATAAATGCAAGCTGAATAAATATACAACGATAGATCTGATTTCAACTTGTGAAAAACTAGCCTGGTTTTCTCATTACTATTTTCTGTTATTGTGGGGTAGATACTACACATCAGATTGTAGTGCACACATTATAATCAGTTTCCTCCTCAATGATAATGTGCAGACATCACCTTTTACATATGGCAATGCAGATCGGTCAGCAAATGGCCCTGTTACCAGTTGCAGTGCGGCCTTTTGTAATTGACAGATGGAAATTTTGTCAATGCACAGATTTTCTAAGTGCCATCCAAATTTATTTGGCATGACACCCAGTATGCTGATAACCACTGGAACCACTGTAGTTTGTTTAGATCTTGATATTTTCTGATCTTCTCCAATTCTTTGTCTTCTATTCTACAATCTCCTGGTATTGCCACATCAACTATCCATACTTCCATCTTTTCAATCACGGTTAAAACTGGTGTGTTATGAACCAATACTTTATTCTATATTTAGCAATTCCAAAATATGTTGACCTGCTCATTTTCAATTACTTTTTTCAACTATATGTTCCTATCATTTTTTTTTATAATTTTTACAGATATTCCAGTGAAACATTTTTGCAGCTGTGTTATATTGCTGCTTATAATCAAATTGTCCATTTTTTGGGATAAGTGTATATTTTCTTATAATCAAATTGTCCTTTTTTTTTAGATAAGTGTATATTTTCTATAGTTTCTTCTGCTTTTTTGCACTTTGGATTATTTGATGATTTTTCAGTTCTGGCATTTATTACATTAGTTCAAATAGTTGGTTCTCGTGCAGCCAAAATCAAGCCTTTTATTTCTTTTTTTAATGTTGTGAGTCATTACCAGGTTTTATCTTTATCCACTTTCCTCTCGATATTTTGTAGAAATTAACCATGTCATGCTTTTTCTTCTGTTTGTGTTGTTATCACATTAATTCAATGCTTACTTGTTGTTATCTGTACATTTAGTAAGTTCCAGTTTTTAACTTGCATCAATACTTTTTCTTGGCTGTCTTTTACATAATCAGCCAGAGCATGTTTTTCTTCTTTGACAGTTTGTATGACTTGAAGAAAACCTTTGCCTCCATTTCTTCCGGGCAAGTATAATCTATCATATCCCCATATAATCTCCCAATTATACGGGGATATAATGCATAATGAATAGTCATTAGTTTGTTGTTGGTTTTGTTGTTGTTATTGTCCAGTTCAGCTTTTATCCATTTAATAATTTTAGCAGTATATCATATCACAGGTATGGTCCAAACATTGGTGACTTTGATGATGTTTCCACCATTCTTGCCTTTAGTAATTTTCTCACTCTTTGGATGTATACTTTATGAATCACCTTTTCAGTTTGTCCATGCTTGATGTTATCCAAGTATAAAATGCCCATTTACTTGTTACTCACAGGTAATATAACCAACTCCTGGCTTATGGGAATTTCCACTGAAGTTTTCAGTGATGAGGTTAAGTAGAACATCTTATAAAGGAAGAAACTTGAACTACAAGTATAAAAAGTAAACAAGTAAAGAACAAGTTGTAAACTACAATTACAAGTAAAACCCCAGTCTGCATCAAGACCTGGACTTTGCTGTAGTAGTGAGCATGTAGTATATTACAACATTTTGGAAATGAGTTGTTTTCCTTTGTTCTCTCCCTCTCTACATTGTTTCTAACGTACGGTTTCTTGATAGCTTTTGGAGTGATCTGGGCATATTTCACTTTTTAAAAAATACTGGGAATAAAGCTGGTGTTGTTTGCCCTTTCCCTTTCTGCAGCAGTACTACCATTTACAGGAGCATGTGGTGTATTGTTTTTTACACTGGCCTCATCTGTTCATACGCAGTTGGAAGATACTAAATCAAAATGGAGGGGGAGTATTATGACTTTCATCACTTTCTCAGTGTTTTCATTCTATAATTCTGTTCCCCATAAGAAGCTTTTTCTACTTTTATCAGCATTAAGAGAAATTGCAGTTATCTGTAAGCTATCTATTCCCATGGTGAGCAGTAATAGAAATCAGGAATCACGCAGTGTTGTAGAATCACCTGAAGGTTTAATTTTGCTTGGTCTTTTTACTCTAATTTAAAATGTATTGTATCATATTTTATTATCTCCTTCCCCCTCCTCCTGCTAAGATTTCATTGTTTGCCTCACAGCATCTCAACTGCTTATATCTACCAGCAATTACAAATGTAACTAGATACCTTGGGAATGTTGATAAGGACAAGAAATTTTCAAAGTCTGAGCACAGTACCAATGACCCTGTCCCAAAACTGTGTATGTTGTGCAGTGATTTTAAATTACCCTAGAGTCTATTGTTCAGTCTTGTGATGGGTGCTTTTAGCCTGATTACAAACATAGAGAAAGAGTAACTAGGTTACTTAAAGTCTAAAATATAACACAGTTATACAAGCAACTGTTTAAAATGTCTCAGTAAAAGAGAGTCAACCACCTTCTGAATTTGGGCTTGTGGTTATTCTCTCTCCAAAGGGAGCATGGTAGGAAATGGTGAAAGAACCATCAGCTTCTTGGTTTCCTTTGCACTAGTTCAGGGGTATCAAACTCGCAACGTCACGTGATGTATCGCTATGTATCGCTATGTATCACAACATTTCCCCATTCCCAGAGTTGGGGTGGGCGCGGTTTCGGCATGACGCATCCAGCCCATGGGCCGGCAGTTTGACACCCCTGCACTAGTTGGACAGACTAAAGTAAATACTACCATCTCACAGACTCAACCAACATATGTCATGTGCTAGTACTACATAAGGAGAGGCAATTGATATTAGAAGTGAAGGCTGGGATTAGCAAACTCAGCCAATATGTTAAGCATCTGCCAATCCATACTTTTAAAAATGCAAAGAAAAAATAATATGATAATAAAATGATAAGATTTAGGTTTGTGTTTCCTGAATTCTGGAAACATCAGAGTCCATGTATATTTAATAACTGGCACTCTTGCCCAGAAATTGAGTGATAATATCAACGTTTAAAACTGAGTTTGTACATTATATATACCTATCAGCTTAAACTGTTTAGCCATCTTTGGATTTTGAGATGAGCATCAAAGCAAATGCTTAGATCATGAGGCTTCCGAAGGCAATGCATTCAAGACAAAGCTGATGTTTTATCAACCTTATTTGAATAAGCTGAAAGAACCAGTTTCACCTTGGAATGTATAACTTGGGTAATTGCCTCTCATTTCCGTAGAAGCTAGATGGGAATATTGCTTGGTGAATGCTGCTGGTTCATTCACATGAAAATGCTGGTGTATTCATTTGCATGAACCAGCCAACAGATTGAACCCTTCCCTGTAGATTTTTCTCTGCAATGAGGTAGATGATAGATAGGAAAACCTTTACTTGATCTGCATATCTATGACACCAATCAAATACCTCTTGGATTAATACACAGGTTTAAAATTTATCTTGTCACCCCACACTTCTCTTATCATTTGAAATGCAGATTCCTTGGCAGATGGGAATGAAGCCCCCACTCCACCCTTTTATTTAGCTTTAGAACTCCAAACCCATTACTGCCAACCTTGTGCATCAAGTAATGAGTTATGGTGATACAATTTCCATATTGTGAAATTAAACTATCTACTAAAATATATGCATTCTCTGTGGTAAGCAAACTACAGTTGCTTTAGTTAAAGGAAAATACTTGCCCTGTAAAACAAAAAAAGAGCCAGTTTGGTGTTGTAATTAAGGCAGCAAGCTAGAAATCAGGACTGTGACTTCTAGTCCAGCCTTAAGCATGAACTCAGCTGAGTGACTTTGGGCCAGTCACTCTCTCTCAGCCCTAAGAAGCCCACAAGGGCAAACCACTTCCAAAAACCCTTGCAAAGAAAATTTAAGGGACTAGTCCAGGGGATCTCCAGGAGTCAAAAATGACTTGTAGCCTCACTCTTCACACTGTATCTGGTCACATGAAAAAGAAATGGGAAAAATTCTGCCCCCCCCCCAATGCATTGGAAAAATCTGCCTACTAAATGTGCACCTTACCGGGGGGGGGGTGTCACAATTTTATGCATCTTTTTCTTTCCCTTTTCATTTGAAGCCTTGTGCAAAATTTGGCATCAACTGCCTTATGAGATCATCTAAACAGACACAGCATGTTTATAGAAATACTGGTTTATTGGTCCTTGACAGATTACACGCCACCCTGGGATAGTCTTTGATACTGAAACTTTTTTGTGGATTCCTAGTTCTGATTTTAAATGTATTGTTATTTCAATGGTCTCGTGCTAGCATTAAAATATTTCATTGATAAAATATGTTCTGGTTAGTACAAATACTAAAAATTGACCTATGAAAGTTAAGACAAAAGAAACACAGAAATTGTTTACCTAAATTATACCATGAGTTAATATAATTAAGTAATAGAATTCCAGTATAATACCCATTTAATTAATTCATAGAATTCACATTTAATAAAATTGCCACTGCTCTATTGATCATGTCAGTTATTAGTAGAATTGAACCGTGTTGGGGAAAAATGGTTTGAAAATCTATATTTAAATCATGAGTGTTCCGAAGAGAATGAGAAAAGGAATTCTAATAATTTTATTTACACAGCATCTGTTGAGAATGTTCTTAATATTTCACATGTTCTCTATAATCCTCACAACTGCATCAAAGCAGAGAGACAAGCATTATTTATTCCTACATTAATTTTCAGACATCAGCAGAATTGAGAAAATAACACACTGAATAATGTCATTGATGAAATATTAATGTTGGCAAAGAGATTCTGGTTCATTTTTAACTATTGTATAACATAATTTCTTGGAACAAAGTTGCTAAAGAGCGGTAAGGTACAAATTAATAAAATTGAAGCACTTATGTACATTTCTTGATCTACAAATACCCACAACAGATCCAGTGGTGCAGTAACCCACCTATTACAGAGGTACAGAGTAGAATTCAACTGATTCATTTTCACCTCACAATGAAGTGGACTA
This sequence comes from Protobothrops mucrosquamatus, assembly GCF_001527695.2. Taxonomy (NCBI): domain Eukaryota; kingdom Metazoa; phylum Chordata; class Lepidosauria; order Squamata; family Viperidae; genus Protobothrops; species Protobothrops mucrosquamatus. The sequence goes on along the minus strand of NW_015387006.1, from coordinate 8,738 downwards.
ATCAAGAACTCCCATAATGCATAATATGTCACATAAAGTCATGTGGGATTTACAAAACTATGACCAGGTTCATTTACAACATTAAATTATAATATGGGCTTCTTTGGTTTTGCACATGATGTCCAAATTCTTTACATTATATGTGAACTAGGCCACTATTGCTAGTTTTTAAAAAAAGAGTTAAACAAATTGGCTTAATATTATCTATAAAAATTACCAAATCTTTAGTGCAGTGCACTTTGAGGTATGTATATATTGATTGTCCAAATTTCTCAGCCTCTTGATATAAAATACGATGTGTTATTTTACATCTTATTTCCATAGCCGTAAGCTTTAGACAAATCTGTTTAAAATTTCAGTCCTCATTCTCAGTGGTATTGTTATAGAAACTTATCTTTTCTATGTAGGTAGATCATATAGAAAGAAAAGTCACAATGGTAACTTTAATAGTATTTTTATGGCTGGAATTCTTCTGAAGATGGAAAACTGAAATTAGGTAGATAAGGCCACTTACCCAGATGATGTCCTCCTGTCTGTACTGCTTCCAGTTGCGACCTGTATCACTGAACATTAGACTGTAGCTTGTGGTCCAGTCTGAGCTTCCATATCTTCCCTGAGTAGCAATGCCTGTAATCTCTACTCTGTCTCCCAAATCAACTTGGAGCCATTGTTCCTTGGTGGAATCCAAAGGGGACCAGCCACCAGCTCCTGAAAGAAAAGATAACCCAGAATTATTTGTCTGAAATGGTATAGAGTTTCCTGCCTGAGCAGGGGGTTGGACCTCCAAGGTCCCTTCCAACTTTATTATTGTTGTTATTTGATTCTGGTATTTCTCCACCTACTTTTTATGAGTGCTACGTTTGCTAGTAAAATGTTCTGGAGAATGTACTGTTAGCCAGAAAGTTCTTCCCTTTTTCCTGATTTCCATTTCTCAGAAACATATCCTCGTATAGGCCATAGAGGCTTGCCATAAAAAGGCCCATTCTAGCAGGAAAATTCATCATCGCTTCTCACCTTGTTTCTACAGATACATCTAGTCCCAAAGAGTAATTTATGACCGATGTTTGTGTGTGTGCAGTCTGTGTATGTTAACTCTCTTAATGCTTTTTTTTTCTCGTTATCCTCTGAGGAATCTTGTTTACCAGATATGGACAGCTAAATTCTGTTTGGAATCTAGATCAGGCATGAGGAATACAGGTGAAACTCAATTACTACTCAAATTTGGATGCAGTTCCACAATAAGAAATTATTAGACATATATGTGTTTGTGCGTACACATGAATGCAGTGGGTACAGACATGCATACATTTATGAAAGTAACATAAAACTCTGCTTTATACAAGTATACACTATACATACACATACATGTGCATGCACATATATCTCCTCATGACACATGTACATATATTTTATATGAACTTTTTATTTATTTTTTTAAAAAATCCCAAAATACCAATAACATGGAATAAACTGAATTTAAGATTGGAAATTGAGAGGACTTACTATTTTTTTCTTATGTAAAGCTTCCAGCGTTTAGATTTGGGACTTTACTTTAAAATATACAATATATTTTTATAAAACACAGTCTCCAGTGTGTTAAGTTTGGAATTGAAAGAACAAGCAAGCAAGATATGCTACTTGTGGTTAGAGATTAGAATGTCAAAGTGAGAAATATTAAGAAGGAAAACATGGTGGACTGTAAAGCAGAAGAAGGGCTTATCAAATTTTCACCAATCCAAGGTTTTCTTTCTTACTAACATAGTCTTCATAATCAAATGATGCCTACATAGATGGACTTCATAGAAGCCAAACTGTCTATAATATTATTGATAAAAGGAGTTGTAAGAACTCAGTTATAAGAGCAAAGATGTAGCTGAGGACCAACTGTAGAACAGATCACAAATTGTTCATATGCAAGTTTCAAATTAAACTAAAGTGAAAGAAAAAGGCCAATTAGTTTCTGCAATGTGATCTTGATCATATACCAACATTTTCAAAGAGATCAACAGGAATCATTTTGAAAGTTCTGAACCTCATTGAAGGAGGAAGTGTGGAATTAATTTAAATAAGTTGTTAAGGATGAATGTGAAAGCAGATTAGAGGAGATCAAGAAACAGAAAAAAGAAAAGAGACGTCAAAGCCAAGACTGGTTAAAGATCTCAGGAAGCAACTCAATTTCAGAGAATTGTTAAAAGAGACAAAAAACAGTATTACAACAAAACCTATAAAGACATCAAAGATAAAAACAGATATGGAAAAATAAAAGTTTTCCAAATGATGTCAGAACTCAAGACATTCCAACCTCGAACTGGTATGCTGATGGATGCCAATGGACAGATATAATAGGAGGGGAGCCATGTTAATCTATGCTTTAACTCTGGTTTGTGTCTGTAATAAAATATTGACCGATTAGTCTATAGCAGGCGTGTCAAATTTGCAATGTCACGTGACATGTTGCAACGTGTTGCGACTTTTTCCGCATTGCTGGAGCTGGGGTGGGCGCGGTTTTGGCATGACTCATCTGGCCCGCAGGCCGGCAATTTGACACCCCTGGTCTATAGCGTCAAAACCAAACAAAGAGTAATCTGATAGCATCTTTTCTGACTAATAAATTTTAGTGAAAAGCATAAGCTTTTATTTCACCATAGGAACAGACAGCAGTAAATCCAAAGAAGATCAAAAGTGGAAGATTTATACTGAAATTTTATACAATAGAGATTTCAACATTCAAACTACCTTATAAGATATTTAGTAAGAGAACCAAAATTAGATGTATACTCTTGTCATTATCAGGCCAGAAGAATTGTTGGAATATTTGCCAAATCATGGCAAGGAACAGAAGAGTGATCATTAAGGTTATGCTCAAGTTATGCTAATAAATCTGGAGCACGACAGAGTGGCCAACAGATTTACAATAGTGACCAACAATCTACAATACCAACCTCAAAAAGACAAGACTTAAGAGAGAGTGCAAGGTATAATACAGTATCTTTGATTACACCTGCAAGCAAAATAATGTTTAGGAAGGTCCAATGCAGATCAGACAGACCTCAGCCTTAGAGGTGACAATGAGGACACTGAAGTGGTGAACAGTTTCTACCTGTTAGGATGAACTATCAATAGAAAAGGAGCCAGCAGTCAAGAAGTATTCCATAACCCATTGAAGTTCTTGGTAGAGTAGCAATGCAGGCCTTTGAAAAGAGAGATTCAGATACTGTGATGTGTCTATACCTACAAATATCAGAATTGTGCAGGCAATGGCTTTCCCTGTGACACACTATGGAAGGAAAAGTTGAAGTTTGAATTACAGCATCAATGGATGCACCTTTGGAAGATCTGAAAGATCAAGTTTGGGATAGTTTCACCTAGCCAAATTCTAGTTACGTGGTTTCTAAGCACTGACATCAACTTAATCACATTGCACCCGTGCCAGAGGCACTGAAACACTTCCGGGTGGAAAGGATTAGCCGGTGACATCACCATTGTCTTGGGGATGCCAAGTTGGGGGCTCCTTTCATGTCCCTGGTAAGAGCTGGAGTGAAGGATGGGAGCTCACCCCACTCCACAGCAGCACTCAGGTCTCAAACATAAGCTTTCTGGTTGTCAAGCCAGTGTCTAACCACATAAGCCACCATGCTCTTCCCTCAAATTAATAGCAATCAATTTGCATTTGTTTACAAAGTTACTTACAACTTTCTTTTTAAAAAAATAAATAGATATAAGAGGGGGGTGCACTCCAAAATATATATGAACTAAAGGCAAGTTTCTATTTTTTCTTTTCCTCACAAGTATTTTATTGAATTTTCTCTCCCTGAGAGAGGCAGGGAATCTCTCACAAAAATATTTGCTGAATATTTTGGCTTGCTCAAAGAATGCTATACTTTCTTTCTTGCCATATGTTTCAGCATTCCCTTGTGATATATAAACTCCAGAGAGCATATGCCAGTTGTTGAGGCCCAGGAAAATGAAAGTTTATTACTACAACATTAACTGTAGCATGTAGCAGCAATAAGATAGAAACAGGTTCAAAGCCCAGACTGAACATTACACAAAAGACATATTTCAATTACTTGATTCCCTTATTAATAGCTGTTCAGCAATTTTGTTTGATTTTATTGTTCTGCTTAGATTCCCCATGTCCATTGTCTGCAATATTCTCAAATCTCCTAGAAAACTACAGTACTTATTTACAAGGCACAAAAACACAAATTCTGCCAGAGATTCACGTTCAATGCTCACCACAAGTTGGATGTTTTGTGTGGTCTAAGAGATGTCAATTTTTAATGATGATATGTTTCTTATTTGAAATATAACCATAAAACCCACTCTAACATGTTTGAGACAAAGAGACAATGTTTTTGATTTTTAGGATTCAACAACACGATGCACAAAGAAATGCAAATAAGACTTGCAGAGACCACGGTAGGTGTTAAAAATCATTTTAGGATAAATCAGTGTGATGGAAGTGGTAAAAGTATGAATAAATACATATCTTTCTGCAATAGCTTTAATGTTGTGAATCCTTATTTTAAGTTGTAAATGTAATCCATATCTGAATAAATATTCCTCTCTAAGATTTTTTTTTAAATAGACATTTATTGAAATTTTAATATCCCCCAACTAATTATGATAATTTAGAAGACAAGTATGTGCACTGGAGTGAAATATAGCTTTTCTGATTTGGATTCAAATATTGTTCAGTCCATGTCAAAGTTCAGGTGCATTTGAAGAATTAGCGAAAATCTCTGAGGAAATTTTGGAGAAGCTAAATGAATTTCATTAAGATTAGGAAAATCCCATCAAGGGATTTCATATATTCCTAAAAGCAGTTATATTCCAATAACCCAATGAACTTAGAAATGATATTTTAATTAAAATGCCAAATAATATTTGAAATGTCTTTTTGAGATATCATCCACCACATTCTCCTAATTTTTTTAATATCATACAGCCATGTTGTCTAGTGATTTCCTATTACTTTCAGAATGAATCGAATCTGAATACAGAAAAGAGAGGCTAAGCTTAAAATATATCTGTGGAAGCTGAGATAGGAGGAAAACAACAAAGATAATAATGAAAATAGTATAGATTTTGTGTTAAATATATTTGTTGTTAAATAACCCTATTAAATCTCTTGAATGTTATTCAGAGTAAGGCTACCAGATCCAAGTGCAAAAGTCTAGTTAGCCACTGTTTGGAAGCCAAAAATCAGTATTTTTGTATCTTGGCTGCCATCTGAATGTTATACTGACTTTTGCAGACCAGATCTGATAGTATTAATTCAAATGTGCACACACACCAATTTCTGCATCTATTTTTCTCAAATAAAGATACACTTTTTAGAGTCAAAGATCTATAAAAATTTCAATCCTTTCCATATAAGGAAGATACACTGTTTCCGAGTCTTTTGTTACATTTCATCAAAACTCCCAGACTACTCTAAATAATAAAGGATATAAAGCAGCCAACATATCAAACCAACCCTTTGAATCTAAACATTATTTAAAAATGGGCTTTATTATAACCTCTTTGATTCTATTGTACTGTTTAATCTGTGAAGTCAAAGAGAATATACTCACATCTGTAAAAACTAACATGAGTATGACACAATTTATTTTCCATCTATGGTGAAACCAACCTAATGGTACCTCTTGAAATAATGCTTTTAATAGAGGGGAAATGCTTAGAACATCAGAAATTGGAAAGTCAAAATCTGTTGTTTTAAAGTAAAGGAACAATGTCCAATTTCACAATTTCTACTCCATACAATGTTTTCTGTCCTCAGGGCCAAGAGAAGTAATTAGTCATATTTTTGAACAAAGGATGCTATGACAACTAGCAGATTCAGAACTGAGCATCTTTGGTCTAACTCAAAGAACAGAAATAAAGAGCCATTTGCTATGGACCTTTTCATAATTATTAAGTGCATCTGTAGAAATAGTAATATGCCAACTACAAGATGTGAACATATACAATTTTGGTTCACAGATTTCCATTTCCAAGTTCTGCTAAAGTTTTGTAGAAAGTGTTGAGAAGATGGTGTGGCACCTTATCACATTGGTTGATTTAAGGTGCTGAATCCAGATTTAGTTCCTAAATGTGTGTTAGAAGGAAGAGCATGATGCTATGGAAATGGCTTCCTTGATTCACACTCAACTCTGGTGATTACATGGAAATTTGCATGACAACCTGATCATGGCAACAAGCTAAAATACTTGGGATACAGAGAGAAACAAACTTTTTTTTTCAAAACAGAAATGGCTTGAACAAAGGTGTATGAAGTTTAGTGCTATACTTTGTCAGCAAAAACTTTTGAGTGCAAACCTGTATTTAATCTGCAACTGACTTGAGCTTTGAAAACAGTGACATATGGAAGAGAAGGAGAGATAGCACATTATAGCAACTGCTAACATATATGGCTTGCCTTCTGTGACAATAGAAAAACAATTGTGAGATAACAATGGTTTTTTTAAAGAGGGAACTATATTAGAACATGAAGTTATGTAGTGTAAACCATATAGGGGTGTGTGTATATACACACAAACATACACACATATATACATGAATAGATGGATGGATGATTTTTGGGGAGATGGATATGCCTATACTAGAGGCCTTTGCTGTACATTAAAGCTGAGGTGTGCAACTATGGTCCCTTTATGACATGTGGACTTCAACTCTTAGAATTCCTGAGCCAGCCATGCCATGCTGGCTCACAAATTCTGGGAGTTGAAGTCCAGAGGTCATAAAGCAGCAGTGTCAAATTGCCGGCCAGCGGGCCAGATGTGTCATACCAAAACCACACCCACCCCATTGCCAGCAATGGAAAAAAAGTTGTGATATGTTGTGACACGTCACGTGATGTTACGCATTTGACACCCGTCATAAAGGAACCATAGTTGCACACCCCTGCATTACAGTCTTCTACTGTGCTCCCCCGCTCCCCCCCACGCATGTATGGCAAGAGTTCTACAGATGTTTATTCAACTCCCCCCAAACAGGTCTTCAGAAAGCACCCCTGTTGTGCAGGTTTGGATTCCAAGCTCAGCAACAATCGCTGAGTAACTGAGTCCAGAGGGCACACACGAAGTCCAGGAAAGCAGTCCAGGAGTCAAATAGGCCAACTAAATACAGCACAAGCACACAAGGCACAGAACTTGGTACATTGCTCCAGCAACACTCAAATCCTCAGGATGGGATTAATTAGGCAACACTAGTGTAGCCCTTCATGAAAGGCGAGGTTGCCTCCTCACAAGTAGTCTAGCTGACCAATATTATGCCTGTCTCCTCTCTGCTCTGCATGTCCTTGGATCAGGAGGTGGTGTGGACTCTTTCTCATTGCTAATAGGCAGCAGCTGCTGCAGTCCTTGCCTGGAGCCTCCTGGCCAAATTGGTGCAGCTGCAGCTCATCTCTCTCAACCTCAGCCTGTCACTGGTCTGATGACCCAGCTGAGGCTGTTCCATCAGGCTAGCGTTCTCTGAGCCCCAATCCTGACCAATACTCATCTCCACACTTTCTTTTTCAGACTCAAATTCACCCTCCTCCTCTGATCTGGCATCTGGAGAAGGATCTGGGATAGATCCATGACACCTACCCATAAAAGACTTTGTTTCATGAAACTCCATTACTCAGCTATTTGGAAACACTACACTGAGTCACCAAAAGCAAACTTCTAAGCACAACCTTAATCCTTAAAACCTACTATATGAGATACAGATAGTCCTCACGTTATGAACCTAGTGGTGCCTGCCCATTAGGCTGGTAAGTCAAAAAAATTGTCAGATGAATCAGATTCAATTTAACAATTTTTTTAAAATCAAATTCATTTATTGAATCAAACAGGTTGTTAAATGAATGAAGATCAGACTTATGATTTCCTCGGATTTATTAATGGATCTCTGCCACATTAAGTGAACTGAGAAGCTTTCCAGCTGGCCACCCATCAGCTGTTTTCAGTGCCCAGCTCAGGAACTAAATTGCCTCCAAGCCATTTTAAAAAAAACAACTGCTGCTACCATACTGATAGAAGTAATGGAAAGGTCTTCAAAAATTTAGTATTGAAAGAGAAATTTAAAATTGAATTTGCTGCAGTGGAAACTTACTGCCTGGACAAACAAGCTTACCAAAAACTAATAATATATGGGAACCAGGAAAGGATAACATAAAGAAAGGATGTAAAAGAAACACGTAGGCAAAAATTAACTGGGTCTTAGAGTGGGAAAGGAAGAAGACAAGCTATAAAAACATTTGTAAGAGAAGATAACTAGCAAAACAGGAAAGAACCTATTTTTCTAAGAAGTCATAAAAAAGGGGGCCAGAACTCAGGCAACTGAGCATGTGCAATTAGTTGATTAATATTAACTGACACACCTTGTATAAATTATCTCTTAATTTTAATGTACATGTGATGTATGTTTTAGTATGTAGCAGGAAATGTGTAAGAGGCGGTGGGAAAGAGTGTAACCTCATAGTACCTCAGCCAATGGGGAAAGAGGAAGGATGTGTGGCCAGGACAAGGATTGTATAAAGAAGGGAATATTTTGGGTTGGAACTTTGGAGAGAACCAAGCTTTGATAGCTTCTCTCCCCCGCTTATTGCAATAAAGGCCTTCACTGTGTCTTGGCTGGTTATTGGTCAGGCGAGCTTGCCTCTGGTCATGAAGGAAAGTAGCCAGGAGCACATAACAATACTTAGCTTAAGCGTCTTCATCTGCCCACCGCAAGTGCTTTAAAAAAAA
>NW_015387005.1:575252-623613 GCF_001527695.2 Protobothrops mucrosquamatus | reverse complement strand
GAAATGTATGAAGTCTGACACCTGAAATATTCTGATATTGTTCTTTTTTTAGGCTTTTCCTAAGAAACCGCAAGTTTAGCAGAGCGAGCAAATAAAAGTCTATGTTGAGATTCATTTTTAATCAAATAGTTAAAGGCTCAGTACTGCTAAATTTAGCTGATTTGCAAATAGAGAAGGATAGAGGAGAGCAAAAAAATTAAAGATTTGGTGTTCAGTTTCTTAAACTTCAGAGCTTCAGAAAAGTTTTCTGAGCCTGCTTAAAGACAGAGGTATAGTCCAGACATGCTTTCTTGGTAAAGTAATATAGCCACCAATATTGGGGAAAGAAACGTAACTCACTCTAAAGGTCCCAAGTTCAGTCCTTGGCATTTCCAGCAGAAAGAATCTTAGCTAGTAGTCCATTTTTTTTTAATTACATTCCCGTTTTCAAAAAGCTCTGTGCCACGTCCAGTAACAGGGTAAATAGAAGTGATCCTGGATTCATGAAGTGGAAAATATATATTAGTCTAGCACAGCTGAATATGGCAGGCAATTGAACAAAGCCGAATCCGGCAGGCAGTTTATTATTGCAAAAATGCTTCCTGCCCCATTTCACTTCCTTTCCCAGTCACTCCTGGAGGCCAACTATTAGTATAATTCTTGTAAGATATTCTTTTTGATGCCATATTCTTAATTTCTGCTTAATGGCACATACCATTCATCGCATAAGTCACATCCAGTGCAAGCCTTCTATCAGTTGTGACAAATTGAAAATTCTCGAGCTTAAAATATAGGAACACTTGCTATGCAGATACATTAACAAAAATTTGCCCATATCTTTTTTAGAAATGTAATATAAAATCTTCCCCAGAAAGCAAAAGACAAAACAGAACTTCACATTTCAATAAATTCATCTTTAGATAACCTTTCATCTTTAAGTCATCCATTGATTGGATTCTGGGAAATCTTGTTTTTCAATTAGATTTAAGGTAATTCCAACATGGCCTTTGGGAGAAAAACAGTCTTGTTCAATCTGGTTGATAAATCCAATTGGAGTTTGGAAGAGATGGAAAGTTAGTTTTCTTGGACCTTTAAGTGGTAATGAACTGTCTGTTTAGAGTAGAATTGGGAATTAGGAGGTTCAAAACAGCTCCACTCCTTTTTGGAGGGAAAGATGTGGGATTCTCAGGGCCATTAAATTACAATACCAGGTAATTTTTCCAAGTACTTTTTAATGTTTGTGGAAATCATTGAGAAAAAAACTTACAGTGATTTTGGCTAAAAGGTACTCAGGAAATGGATGATACATAGTCCTTCCTTCCTTCCTTCCTTCCTTCCTTCCTTCCTTCCTTCCTTCCTTCCTTCCTTCCTTCCTTCCTTCCTTCCTTCCCCAGGAAAGCTATGCCGTTTTAGAATAGTTTAAAAGCAAATAAGTAAAGCCTTGTGGGTTGACAAGACCACCATTTTTGATACAAGCTTTCACATAATATAAATCTTACCCACAGAAGATGGTTTTGGCCATAGTTTCTGATCTCTGAGCATGAAGATAGTGCTTTCAATTTGTATATAATGATGAAATGCCATTTTCCTCCTGTATACTCCTTTGATCTCTTTGAAGAAACTAGACACCAAGTCTAGTTTCTTCAAAGAGATCCAAAGGAGTATTTTACAACAAACTTAACCATAGTTCCAATTGGAAAAATGTGACCATCCTAGACCAAGCCAAGTCCGAAACTGTCAGGGAATTTCTAGAAGCCTGGCACTCTGACAAATCAGCATCAATAGACACATAGACATTAACGACATGTATAGACTATGCAAAAGAGACTATCACCCAGCCCAAAAAGGAATAAAAAGACCCAAGCACCTCTTCACCAGCGATCAGTATCCAGATCAGCATTGATTTTCTCCAAGATTAACATCAGATCAACTGTCAAGTAAACAATACCCCAATCAAGAAACTGCCAAAGAAGCCAACAGCAAACAGCCCAACCAAATCATCTCTTAAGACCACCCCCACCAACACTGACAGGCCAAGACTCTAGAATATAAACAGAGAACAAATCCCACTCCTTACTGGCACTTATGATGTTACCTAGTTGGGTAATGAGATGTCTGCAAGAAAACAAGCAAGCTTAGAGAGCACCAAGGACCCCCTCATTTCAACCCTGAGCTACAAATATTGTCCTTTATTGGTACTATATTTGTACCTTTGCAAACCATGTACAACCATGTTCATAAATGTATTTGCCCGCTTTAAACCAAGGGCAAAAAAGTTCTCATAAAACTAGGCTCAGATTTTCATTCCTTCATTCCTTCTAATTTCATAGTAATTTGTCCAAGCAGTGATATACCAGAGTGTTCATTTTCTACCACATATTGTTGCTCCAAGCTTTCTTAATTCCACTTTAAGTTTATACAGGCAAAAAAGGGGAACATTATAAATGTTGGCTATACCAGCCAGTGCAAATCACAAACCTTACCAGGGGCTATTCGTGCTCTGTCGCAGCATCAGGAAAACAAAGCATATGTTGGATGTTAGCCTAGCTGTACACAATGTGTCCTATTTATTCAAGGTTTCCTTTGAAGCTACAACTTACAACTTTGTTTCTTAAGGGTACATGTCAGCTTTATTTAGCCTTTGTTAGTATTTGGATACTCTTGAATAGCAAAAAGGCAACATTTTGGGGGAGAAATGTGGCTGCTATAAGAGCAGTGATCTGTCATTTTACCTCATGCATCTCAAAAATTAAAAAGGGACATGATGGAAAAGCTAGACTAAAATTTCGTGTAATCAGCTTTCCCCTTTTTTAAACCTGGTAAGCCATTTTTAAAAGTACCATATAAGATCCTTGGAAAAATGTACAGCTTTTTTCTTAACGATTTTTTTTGTTAATTTAAACTAAGCATTATCAAAGAGCATTTGGTGATTTAAATGGAGGCAGAAGATTTTCTTTCCGGTCTGATCTTTTTTGAGAAGAGGCAAGGGACATTTAGGCTCATTTTTCTTGAAGTTAAATGTAGTAAACTTTTACATGTAGTAAGTATAGCAAAGTTTTAAAGGTTTTCCTTGAAGTGTATGTAGATGGGTTTAAAGATTGATAGATCTTTTTTCCATTATGTCTTAAATAAAATCTCCTTCAATTCAAGTCTGAATTCTGGTAACTTCCCAGAGATGTCCATGTAGGGATTGATATTGTTTTGTAAGATTATTTAGGTGGTTTGGTCTACCCTTTTTCTGGGATGTTTCTTTCTACCTTTCATTTATAGTTTGTAGCCCTAGAATTTCTGGTGGTTTTCTATCCAATTATTAACCCTGATGCCTTTTTTTGTGATCAACCATGATTGGTTGGATGCTCACGTTTGTTTGTTTAATTTTGAAATGTATACCAAAGGACTTCATAACCCACTTGTAGGATCTCATCAAACTGATGGCTATGGAAATAGAAGTATTATCTAATTTGAAATTTCTTAGTATAGGTCCTATCAAACAGACATGCATAAATTGTATTGCAGAGAAGTTATCTTGAATAGGTCCTGCCTCCTACATTTGTTAATTAAATAAGAATAAAAAACATCTGATAGAGATAACACCGGTATAGGGATACATGTAAGTACTTTGTGTTGACAGTATTTAGAATTGGAGAAAACTAATTAAGGTATGTGGAAATATAAAGTGACTTTGTTTCGAAAAGATTTTTTTTCCTAATGTAAACTTTATGAGATTTTATTTTAATGTATGTAGGGGAAGGGTGAAGCATAAAGAAATCAATGAGAAAAATGTAGAACATTCATTAAGCTGTCAACAGCTATATAGGAACCCAATTTCTCTTAGACTCCTATGGCTCCTTTTTCAGTGTGTGCTGAATTATGAGAAATTACAGGTTTATAATTCATTTTTGACTAATTTATAATTTGAGACACTTGAGGTGTTTGATTGAGATCCAGCCCAGTTTTAAATTTAGGCACTTGTAAAACTTCATACACTTATTTAAAATGTTTTTCTCATTTTGAAATAAAAAACTGTGTCACAAGCTGCTATTGTAAAGGTTTCTCACAGGTGAAACCCAGCAGGTACATCACAATAGAATTATGACAACTTCTTATATCAGTAGAAATCCATGGGGGGGCAAGGAGCAAAGTGAGGAAACTATTAAGGGTAGTTAAAGGCAGTCCCGAGACTCAAAATTATTTCTGAATCATTTCTATAAACTGAAAAATCTCTACACAAAACTTGCAATTACTTGCAGTAAAAAAGATTATAGGAAGCTGATTTGGTGCTGGATTTCAGAGCAATTGGATCTTTTTAATTAAAGGAGTTTTTATACTATGATCTCATGTGAATAGAAGGAAATATCTTGATGAATTATCAATAGAAGAGAATATTTGTAGCTCAGAATTCAACCATGGGGTCCTTGATGCTCTCTGAGCTTGGGGCTTTTCTTGCAGACTTCAGTACCAAACTGTTAGCACTGATGATGTTACCTAGTGTGGTAATGAAATGTTTCCAACAAAAAACCATCAAGCTCAGAGAGCAGCAAGGATCCCACCGTTCTGATGAATTGCAAGTGATTTTATTTATTGTGCAGGCACAAGGCAATAAAATGGGTAAGCTGTTCAAGAGCTGCATTGGTAAAGATTGTTCGTTTTGCTTTGTTTTGTGGCTCCTGAGAACCACAGTGCGCATGGCTGCGATTTCATTGGAGTGGGTAGAAGCAGGGTTTTCAGCCCCTTGGCTTGGATTATCTTTCAATCAGCGTGTTGTTTTAATTGCTCTTTTGTTTAAAAAATTTTGAAACAATTTCTCCCAACCATTCGATGCATTGCTGGTAAAATTGAGCAGTGTTATAAAAAGGGGACTGAGCGTTGCACATGGGCTCTGTAGTAAGGATGCCATAAGGAAAGGATGTCCAACCTTGGCATCTTTAATTAAGACTTGTGGATTTCAACTCCCAGAATTCCCCACCCAGCAGGGACATCCCTGCTGTAAGGCTTCTGTTTATCCAGCTCTCCAAAGTCATCTCTTTTCTTAAAGTTACCAAATAAAGTTCTGCGGCTGCGGTTGTACCCCCTTAAAAGTTTGGTGTGTGTTTACTGGCTGTTTCCTTCTTCCCGCCTCCCCAATTGCAGGGCACTGCCCCACACATAAACGTACCAATGGATGCCTAGTTTGCTTGTAACAAAAGGCTGGCTGTGCATTTGATAGCACTTTGGTTGCTGGAGGCACCGTTCCCAAACACTTGCAGATGATAGCTGCATCTCCTGCTGTACCTGTAACAATTTAATTGTATAAGTCAGCCCAGTCAAGCATTCCCAGCCCATGACTGGGAGACATGAAATTCATTGTCATTATTGTCCCTGTCATTTTGGATCATTATATCCTACTGCAGAATTTTCCTCACTTCAGTGCTTTTTTTAACCTCCAGGAGCCAGGGATTATGGCTGAATTGGAGGTGGGGGCAGGACTGTGATCTACATTTACCTCAGGGGAGCCACAGATTAAATTGGCTTTGCTCGCTGACTGGCTAGATTCATCCATTTGCGTGTTCCGAGTTTAAGGCAGCAAATTTATGAAGATCTGGATGAAATGTCCAGACTTTGCTTTATTTTGTCGATGCATTTTGGCTTGGGAATCAAATGCTGACTCTTGCAGAGGGAAACCTAGAGGGAAGGTGTGCTTCAGGTCCCACGCCGTCCTTAAAGATACAGGATTATTCTCAACATTATTTGAGCATTATCCTGCAAACTCTTTTGGTATTCCCCAGTGTGCCACGGGGTGGTCAGAGAAAAGATTACATTGAAGCATATAATTTATATGCGTGAAGTTTATGTGAACTTAATAATAGGCCATTAGTAAATATGGATCTCGTTCCATGAAATAGTGACGATGGTGGCATAGATACTGCTTTAAAAAGGGAAAGAAGGTTGTTGCAAAAAAAGTGAAGCTTGTGTGATGTAGCTGAACATCCCTTGTAAAGACAATTCTGTGATGGCAATTCCTTCACTGTGCTTAATAAAAGAATGGATTACATTGGATTTTTTACAGAATTGTGTTTATGAGCCTGCACACCTGTCTTTCTCTTCAATGGGTCCTGCTCGGTTGTTGTAGAAGTGTTTTGGCTGAAATCTATTTGTAGGGAATAAAATATAGTAACTGGAGTTGCGAGGGTTGTAAAAGCTGCCTTAGTCCTTGCAAAGGGACCACTACTCTCAGTTATTTTTCCAGCTACTTCTGTGTTTAAATTAGGATTTGTATTTTGAAGTCTATTCCAGCTAATATAAAATCAAGTAAAGTTGTTTTAATAAGGATTTAGGGTACCAAAAGACAATGTAAATGCTGCATTCAGAACCTGCTCATAATTTTATCTCACACTTCTTCTAGGGTAGATTTATAGGTAGTTCTTGCTTAACAATCATTCATCTAGCAACCGTTTGAAGTTACGATGGCACTGAAAAAAGTGACTTACAACCGGTCCTGTTACTTACGACTGTAACAGCGTCCCTGCAGTCACATGATCTCAATTTGGGCGCTTGGCAACCGGCTCACGCCGATGAGAGTTGTGGAATTCTGCAGTCACGCGATTGCCATTTGTGATCTTCCCAGCAGGTTGCCAACAAGCAAAGTCAGTGGGGAAACCACAGCAGGAGGCTTCAAGTTGTGGACATATGATGTCTCACTTAGCAACTAGGCGTGATTCACTTAATGAATGGCAGAAAGGTGGTAAAATCAGGTGCACAAACAATGCCTCTATTAATGACCGTACCACTTAATTTTCCAGACCCTTTTCGGGTTGTAAATCAGGAACTACTCGTAATCTTTGGAAATCCAATTAGGAGCCTGATAGAAAGGAGCTTTTTCATTGTTCAGGATCTTGGCCGAAGACTTTATAAAGGATAACTAACTCAAAAAACATTAGGTGCCTGTTGAACCTTTGACCCAGGAGGATTGCCTTTGATGCGCTTTTATAAGAAGCATCTTCCTCCCATAAAGTTAGGACCTCAGTGCATTAAACCCTGGCAACTTCCTTCAGGGCCTTTTTCTTTCTTTACTTGATACACATAAGGCATCATTTGAGTGTATCTGTTCATTGGCCATTATACAGACTACGAGAGTTGGAAGGGACCTTCTAGTCCAATTCCCCTGCATAATCAAACATTAATGTTTGAGTTTTGTGTTTACTGGATGAAAAGACGAGTGGTGTTTCGTATGCTTTTTCCACAATGTGAGGAAATTTGCCTTATAATTACTGAGTAGAAGTAACTACAGGTAGTTTTCATTTAGTGGCCATAATTGGGACTGGCAGCTTGGGTCTATAAGCCAAGTGAACCCGCCATTGTGCTTAGGGTCTTAACTTCAGTTTTCCTTTGCTATACAGATCTGCAAAGGTTGTAAATGTGAGGATTGGTTGGAAAATTACTTTTTCATTACCGTCATAATTGCGAGCAGTCATTGAAAGAGGCAGTCACTAAACGAGGCCTATCTGTACTGAAAACAAGAAACGATGGAGATGCAAGTTGCTGGAGACATTAGATGAATGTCTCTTAAAAGAAGCTGGAACATCAGCTCTCCTGAAAAAAGGGCTTTTGCCTGGTGATATTTATGCGTGTATGCATGCATGCCTTCGAATCACTGTGGGTGCAATCCCTGAAGTTTTCTTAGAAAGATTTCAGAAGTGCTATGGCCCAAGAACACCTAACTTCCTGCCTCAGATGGGAGTAAAACTCACTCCTTTTGAAGCCTTTGAACACAATTTCTGTAGTTTTTCTTCTCTCCCAGTATAACTAACTCTTCTTTTTATCATCCTGCTTCTTTCTTTCTTTTTTTCTTTTGGAAGGGAGAGAGTTGCTGCTCCTTTTGGAAGGAAGGAGTGTGAGTGGTTTGCGTGAGTGGGTTATGAGCGGCTTGTGTGTATAAGACAGAGAATGATAGTTCATAGATGTACAGTACGTGGGAGTTAATTTTTAAAATAGAGTTTAATTAGTATATTATTAGAGTAGAATAATTTTTCAGCATCATCTTAGCCATGGTCTAACCACTGCAGGATGAAGGCCTCTTCTGCATGGTTCCAACCCAGGGGTAGGCAACCTTGGCTCTTTTATGACTCGTGGACTTCAACTCCCAGAATTCCTGAGCCAGCATGGCTCAGCTTGGAAACCTCTCCCTTTCCCCTCAGCATGGCTGGCTCAGGAA
This sequence comes from Protobothrops mucrosquamatus, assembly GCF_001527695.2. Lineage (NCBI taxonomy): Eukaryota > Metazoa > Chordata > Lepidosauria > Squamata > Viperidae > Protobothrops > Protobothrops mucrosquamatus. The sequence continues at coordinate 615,443 of NW_015387005.1, read as the reverse complement.
TTCTGGGAGTTGAAGTCCACGAGTCATAAAAGAGCCAAGGTTGCCTACCCCTGTTCCAACCAATACTTGCTGATGTCGCTGATCCATCTTGTTTTAGGTCTCTTTCGTGGACACTTTTTATCAAGTGGGATCTGTTCTATGACTGCCTTGGACCACTTGCCATCAGGTGCTTCTTGCTCTATGCGACCAGCCCGTTTCCATTTCAATTCTTTTACTTTCTTCATGATATCGTATACGTTTGTTGGTTCTCTAATCCACGTGCAGGTCTTTTTTATCTTGTCTTGTGATGCCAAGCATGAATCTTTCCAGGGCTCTTTGTGCCACGCGTAGCTTTTGTATCAATTGTGAGGTTAGTGTCCATATTTCACCAGTGTATGTTAGAGCAGGTAGTAGATACTGTTCAAAAGAAATTTCTCTTCATGCATAGGGGGAGGTTGTTCTTGAAAATTATGCTTAGCTTGCCGAATGCCTGCCAACCACATTAAACACGCCATTCAATTTCCTTTATTGTATCACCTTCCATTGAGATCCGTTGGCCAACTACGTCTGGTTCTTCTCCAGATAAATTAGCTTAATTGTTCTTCTCCAGTAGAACAATTAACATTCATTAAAATAATATGGCATGATTGTTAAAATATTTTTTCCTGTTCCTCTTCGAGATATGTGCAGTGTGTGCACACAGGGTTACAAGCATGCAATGGTTGGGAATAGGGAAATCTCCCAGCCTGGTTTCCGTCGAAGTTGGTAATTCCAGTTTGACGAGGAGGAAAGAGCATAGCAAGATTTATCCGATGTGTTTACATGTATCTATATATCTCTCTGTATATATTTCAAAACTGTAGTCAGAATTTCCTGATGAGTAAATAGGGGGCATCGCTAATTCCATCAGACAGCAAGCATAAATTAATGGCAGACAAATGTCAATAGCAATCTTTGTACGTGTGCTTTTTGTTCTCACCGCCCTGTGGTACCCTGGGGTGTTTAAGTAGGAGAAGCTGGTGGCCATACATAATACTTGCTGTGGGAAACGACAAGGCAGCATTAGGGTGCTTGTGACCGTCTAAAGTAAAAGTAGGAAGCAGCTCTAGGTCTGCTGTAATTAGCTGTATTTGACTCAAATCAAAAACATTTCTATAGAATTGCACTAAGCACTCCTAGTCTCTGTTATCTGAATGTATTCGTTGTTTTGGCATCTTTGTGGTCTATGATTGCCTTTGAAGTGAATACATAGTACAGTACTAGTATTCTCTGTGTTTTTGTAGGGTGCTAGCTTTTTCTCTATACAGTGAATAAAACTTTCTCATAATTTTATTTTAAAATTACCACATATTTCTGGTGAGGGATGAAGTCACCTTGCTTCATGAAAAGTAATTCTCTGACATACTGTCTCCTGTCTCTTTTAATACCTTGGGTCATAATCCAAGTTGGTTTAGACAAGATGATGTAAGGTAGAATTTTCTTGATGTCTTATGAAGCAGACAATAGTTTATAAAACTGTTGACTGGTTCTACGTTTTTAAAAAATAAGTCTTCTGGTCAATTTGAACGGAAAAAATACACCTGCCTGTTAGAATTTGTTTGTGTATATGTATGCTTATCTCACTTTATTTGTTAACTCTACATCTCATCTTTCATCCTCCTAGTTTAAGATAGTGAACCAAAGATATGTACAGTATGTGAGCAGGATAATGTGGTCCTTGCTAACTCAAACATTGTACAAGTTGTGTCAGTATGAATGTTTGTAACCTTCAGTTGGAACAAATGCATCATAGAGCAATATTTTTTGAATTAGTGTAGCTCAGATGGGCTAACTTACAGAAGGTGTCCAGAATCCGAGACCCAAATTTCAACGGGGTTGAAATTTGGCAAAGCTGTGTCTGCTTTAATGCTACTGCATCACTGTGCTACCATGGTCAGCTGCAGTCACATGATCATCATCATTTCCAATATTCCCTGCCAGCTTCCTACAAGGGAAGTCAAGGGTGAGTCCCTCCCACTCCCACTGATTTTTTGCTGACCTTGGTCATTCTGCTTGTCTGTCTAGGTGAGGAAATATCTCTGAAATAATGACCAAATAGGTCATTGATTGTCTAGCATTCTTATAAAACATTACAAGGCTTGACACTGAGCTTACAGTATCCCCAAGGTTGTCTCATGAGTTTGAACCTGCCCCATCTGTACATTCAATGCAATTGCTCATGGTCCCCCCCCCCCAAATAAGGATAAAAGGATGATAGCCCAGAGGTGTGTCTTCTGGGTGATAGCCCCCATGCTATAGAATATCTTGTTCTCTTGAGATGGTAGAAGTCTGGTTGTATTCCACAAGATTGTAAGGGTCCTTTGATTCCAGTGAATGTGGGGACAGGTAGTGAATCAGGACCACATTTGCAATGGACAACTTTTTATTGTAGTTTGTGTTAGTACGAGTTTGCATTCTGTGGTGCTTTATAATTTTCTATGGGTAGGTCCTCACTTAGAATCACAATTGGGACGAGGAAGTTGGACAGTCGCTAAGAAATGTGGTCACCAAGAGGAAAAATCATGCAACCGCAAGTGAACTTGCCACCTTACTTTGATTCTTAAATCAAGCAAGATAGTTAACTAAGTGAAAAATTATGTGACCATGACTTACGGTTTTACTTCTGCTTTCCATACTGCTTCAGAATTTGACCTGTGTGAAATTTTTGTTTGTTTGTTTACACACATGTCTGCACTTATATATACCCACGAGACATGTTAATTATCCCCTCTTTAGTAACATACCCTGACATCACTGCACTTGTTCCCAGTATTGTAAAATGGACACTGAAAAGCTGTCACGACATTTTTCTGAGTGACATTTCAGTGTGGCTCCCATAAACTGGCACTGACAACGTTTGGTTTTCATTTTAACACTCTGCATTTACTTAACTGACATTGCAATAAGATGTCTCTGACATGTTGAAGGCTGATACAAAAGAAGTGGGTAACAACATAATTAAAAGCCGCTACAACCAAGTAAATCCTAATTCTGATCTGTCCCTCAGCATTCTTTCCCCCTCAAGGAGAAATTCATTATCTGGTAAAGCCTCTGGTGCTACATGTCTAAGAGTCTGAGTACAGTTTCACACCTGATGTCATCCCAGTCCCATCTCTCTGACTGAGTCCAATTTTTATATGTGAGCCTTATTGTTTGTTTCATTCCACTTTTATTATGTTTACAAATATCTCAAGGCAGTAAACATATCCAACACACCTTCCTCCTCCTATTTTCTCCACAACAACAACCCTGTGAGGTGAGGTGGGTTGGGCTGAGAGAGAGGGACTGGCCCAAAGTCAGCCAGGTGGCTTTCATAGCCAGGTGAGACTTGAGCTCACAGTCTCCTGCTTTCTAGCCTTGTGCCTTAACCACTAGAACAGACTAGCTCTCTAGTTTGGTCTAGTGCAGGGGTAGGCTAGCTTGGCTCTTTTATGACTTGTGGACTTCAACTCCCAGAATTCCTGAGCCAGCCATGCTGAGGGGAAAGGGAGAGGTTTCCATGCTGAGCCATGCTGGCTCAGGAATTCTGGGAGTTGAAGTCCACGAGTCATAAAAGAGCCAACGTTGCCTACCCCTGGTCTAGTGGTTAAGGCATCATTGTGTCTATCTTTAGTGCAAACAGGTTTTGCCACTCCATGTTTCCCCAAAATATGTAGAATTATTTATTACTAACATATGTTAAATGCATAACAACAATAATGAGGATGAGGATGATGCAATGCTGATTTTTCCCCTTCCATTTTCTGTATTAAAATGTGGCTTTCTTCATTCACTGTAAAATTTTAATTTTCTTAATATTGATATGCCAATTGATGCTTTTTCACTGTGTTACATTAGATGAAAGTCAACAGCCAATGCTCCGGAATCTTGTCATAATGCCGACAAGTCCCTAGATAGAACTCAAGTGGGACTGGGATTGAACCATTTGTGCTAATGTTTTAGCACTAAAACAGTGCCTCTGCTCTCTCATTAAATTAATATAGGCAAGTCCCACCTCATTTATGGGTGATCTGCTCTTTTGAAATCACATTTCACTTGTGACTATTTTGTAGGGAACTAGAAATGGGGAAAATTATGAAGACGTGGGGGGGGGGCAGAGTGGTTTGAAAACATTTGCTGAATGAATCCTGTCCCTTTTCAAAACAAGGGAATGATGGAGCTAAGTATTAGAGCATCTTCACTAGTGCAGTCCAATATACTATAACGGAGCCATGATAGTAAAATGGGGCTGTGTTGAGACTTGAGTTCTTCTGTTACGCTAATATAATATAAAGGATGGTCCTAATATAATATAAAGGATGGTCCTTCCCTGAAACTAATGCATTGTTATGAGCGTCAAGTATTTTTAACAAACTCCCTTTTCTCCACTATGATGAAATGCCTACATACTATTATTCATTGCTTAATGATTGCCATGTTTAGCGACCATTCAAAGTTACATTGATGTGGATTGTTTTTCACACTTATGACCATTGCAGTGTCCCTGGGATCACAAGATTCGGGCACATTTCAATCAGTTGACATTTATGACCATCACAGCATCCTGTTGTCATGTGATCGCCATTTGTGTGTTTCACCAGCTGGCTTCTGACAAGCAGAGTCAATAGAGAATCCAGCAGTCAAATTGGCAAGACATGGTCACGTGATGTCTTGCTTAACCACCACGGGTGACTTGCTTAACCACAGCGGAAATGAGGTCATAAGTCCATTGCCGTCATGTGATGATTCACGAAGCAATCATGCTGCTTAGTGTGACGGAGTTGCTTGTTCCAATTGTGATCATTAAATGAGGACTATCTGTATATGTGCTTGTATATACAGTAGATGTTTGTATTTAGTTACAGGAATGAAAAAGAAGAGGAAGGCACACAACTTGAGCTATATTTTGAGTAACTTCACAGATGCATTATTTTTTTCATTTGTTTCGCCTTCAGCCTTGATTTCAGTTCCTTTCTCAGCCTCTTGTTCAACTGTGTTTCCACCAATTTTTCTTTACTGTCACATGATAATTTGTACAGATTTTCAACTTTCCTGCTCTTAGCCATTTCCAGGTCTTGTTGTTATTTGACTTTTTTTTTTTAATGTGCAGGTTATGTAATACTTTGCCTTGCCACGTCTCTTTTCTGTTCTTCATTTGGTCTTTCTTACAGACCAGCTTGGTGTCTCCAGTAGTCAGTAAACCTTCATGGTGTACTAGCTTCAGTGCACCTTTTTCACTGTCCTTTAGATATTCTCCCATTGCCTCTTTTTCTTCTTTAACTGTCTGGTGTTTACTTGCAATATTCCACATCCCTCTATTTTCCTAAGTCAGCAGAGTCTGTCAGCATTGTTGCATGGATGAAGGCCATGATTCACTGTCATTATTCACTTGGTCTTCCTATCCAGGGCTTTTAGTTCTGTCTGAGTCCAGTCCAGTATTCCAATTATGTATGTAATGACTGCATTTCCCAGATTTTAACTGCCTTGACGGTGTTTCCTCCACTGAATTTAGATGGTAATTTTTTTTCACTCTCATGATGCATTCAGTTCTAATCTTTCTTAACATCAATGTAATAATAATAATAATAATAATAATAATAATAATAATAATAATAATAATAATAATAATAATAANGTCCTGCCTTCAGGCGCCTTGGAGAATAGCTTGACTCCCTCTTCTTTGTGGCAGCCCCTGAGATATTGGAACACTGCTATCATGTTTCCCCTCGTCCTTCTCTTCGTTAAACTAGACATACCCAATTCCAGCAGCCTTTCCTTATATGATTTAGCCTCCCCTAATAATCTTTTTTGCTCTTCTCTGTACTCTTTCTAGAGTCTCAACTTAATATCAGCTTGAAGGATGCCTAGGTATTTGTATTGTACCAAATTGGTATCCTACTGGTATACTCTATTTGTGTAACTATACCTATACCAATATTTTCTATTTGTATATCCTATTTGTATCCTATCTACAATGACTATTACTATTGGTACTATCTTTGCTTTCTTTTGCCATAGTCATTCTATTATTACTATTATTATGACAGGTTGCACAGTCAGCGAGATGTTTAGGCTGGATCTGGTCTTTGTTATTATTATTTTATTCCACCTTTTTATACATTTTAGTCAACGGAAGAGAACATAATACTTCTGCCTCCTAGTTTACTCACAACAATAATCTTGCAAGGTGGGTTTGGCTGAGAGAAAGTAACTGGCCCAAAGTCACCCAACTGGCTTTCATGTTCAAGGGATGCCTGGAACTAACTGTTGTTTGGCAAATTCATTGTAGGAAGATCCCTTTCATACAATCCAAGACCAGTGATGTTTCCTCTCTCACATTTAATATTGTTCGTTTGATTGCATCAGACCAGATGAGAAATCTGGAGAAATTTGATACGCTGTTTTTTGAACCAGAGGTGTCCTGAGAAGAATACAGTATTACCATAATAAAAAATTTATTACACTGGGGCTAAGACAAATAACTGCATTTGTTTGTTGCTTTGTTGGGATCTGATACAGGTAGTCTTCGACTTACCACAATTGAGCCCAAAATTTCTGTTGCTAAGTGAGACATTTCTTAAGCAAGTTTTGTCCCATTTTGTGACATTTTTGTGTCACAGTTATTAAGTGACGGCAGTTGTTAAGTTAGTGACACAGGCTTCCCCATTGATTTAGCTTGTAAGAAGGTAGCAAAAGGTGATCGCATGGCCCAGGGACACTGCAACCGTCATAAATAAGAGTCAGTTGCCAAGTGTCTGAATTTTGGGCACGTGACCTTGGGGATGCTGCTTAAGGGTGAAAAACTGTCGTAAGTCACCTTTTTCAGTGCCTTCGTAAATTTCAGTGGTCACTAAGTGAACTGTTGTAAGTTGAGAACTACCAGTATTAAAATCCTTCCATTCCTTTGTGGCCAATCGAGCAGATTCCTGGAAAAATAAAATCTAAACCTGCAAAATAAATTCAAGAGTCTAGTTCCACGTTTGCAGTATCTATTTGGCACTGACAAGAATTATTTTAATACGGTTACTGTAAATATATGCAATTCCCCCATTTTGCCCAGTTCTTCACTTTCACCAGACTTTGTGTATTGGTCTTCCTTTACCTGACAATGTCCACAAGTTAGACTTGCAACTCCTAAAATTCCCAGCCAAGGCAGCCTTTGAATTCTGAAAAAAAAAACATGGTCCCCGGCATCTGGTGAGGGACGGCTACCCACTATCCTTTTCATTCTGTAGTTGCCATGTCAACTATACAAACAGTTCTTGTAACAAGAAGAAGAGTAGCAAGAGCTCCTTATTTTAAGCTCTGATTCAAATGCCACAGTTATCTGAACAGCTAACCCGTTACATAAGGCAAAAGAATAAGACCGGAGGAAAATAAAAATGAAAATAAATCTTTTTTTTAGGATCAGTTTCCATTTCTGTCTTCCTGGTGTATCTTTTTATAATAACTATTTCCTTGTTCTCACTTAAAACGGAAGGACTCCAGATGTCTTTTTATCCTGTGGATCCATTTTTGATTTAGAGACCACGTTCCCTCTAAATGAAAGGAGTTTTTTTTTGCTAACACTTCCTTAATAGGAAACTATCCCTAGAACTTCTATACTGTTATTTATTCTTCGTGAAACATCTTCCGCCAATCTTGGAATTCCCTCTCCATGTTCGCGGATGTGGTGTAGATGTGAATGTGTAATTTTGCTTTTAGAAAACCGAAGATTAGATTTTATAAAGACTGCTGTTCAGAGGGCACATGCCCAAGCGGAGAACTTTAGTCAGATATTTTTAAAGTCGTGAACAAAATGCTTGCCTATTTTCAAGTTTCTTCGGGATACCTCATTTGTGCCCCTGTGTATCTGTGTGTGTGTGTGTGTGCCTAGCCAAATTTTCTTCCATTTTATTTAGTTTGCAGTTCTTTTAGGTTCTTTGTCATCTTCCTCTAAGTATGCAGTTTGTCCCATTTTAATTCATTTATTAGGCATTTAAATACAGTGAACGTTTTCACCCATGCTCTTGTTCTCAGTTTTTCACACAGATTTGCTCTGAAGTTCCTTCTCCTCCCCCCCCCCCCCCCAGTCCCCATTTAGGTTCATTTCTTCTCCTACCAGCAGGTTGGCATAAGAAGAAGTTTTAAAGACAGGTTAGGAGAGGTGATGAATTCTGGGAGGCATTGATCCTTTTTCTACATTTTTGCCCTTTTGGTTTTTTTTTGAAACGGATTACTTGCTTAGCGTCTGGGTGTTGCTGAAGCAGAATCGGAAAGGGGCGAACTTTACATAAATCATTTATACTGAACACTTGGTATGCCGGCTACATAAATCAACAACAGTATCCATTACCATTCTCTCCCTTCCTCCCTTTACCAGTATTATCTTGATGTGGCTGGTCCCAACATTTGGGCACGCTGAACCCTGCCTTCAGAAGGCTAGCCCTTGGTAATTAATAATGCTGGGCACATAGAGCTTGGCCCTTGCTACGGGGAATAATTGCTCCCAGCCAACAGACAGGGTTTTAACTTCAGTGGCAATAATAAATAGAAAGTCTCAGGTGATGCCACTATTTTAAAGTAATTAATCATCTCCACTCTTCCTTCCGCTCTCTCCCTCCCTCTCCCCCCCCCCACATGTGCTCCCTTCCATGTTGATTCCCTCTACCTCCAAGTAGGAAAATCCAGCAATAAATCTTTAATGATATATATGTTTAAAGTGATCTGTTACCTAACCCTTGGGTTTTTTTCCCCCCCTTGTGCCTACCTTACATGTCCAAAGATTTTTTTCCCCTTCACCCGCATACTTATTGTAAACGCTGCAAGTTGTGAACTTCAAGTGTGCACGAAAGGACTGTTATGTAGGAAGGTAAAGCTTAGCAATAGAATCTCCGAAAGATCGTTAACTTTTTTTTTTTTAATGTCATGCTGTACATGTGCTAATAGAGATGCTTAATTAACACCAGTGGGGCTGTCAAGAAATGCATCTTTCAAAGAGATTGTATTATTGCCATCTCTGCCTTCTCCAGGACCAGAAAGTGGTGCCTTGCTTTGGACTGGATGCAAAATACATGCATTTCAGCTGTAGCATATAAGTTCACCACTGGACAAGAATCCCAGCCCTCCGCAAATGTCTGTGCAGTTTCCGCTGCCTTTTTTATTATTATTTATTTAAGGAGAATATGCTACACTACAGAGAGTCTGTGATTCTCTGGATATTTCTTGGTAGATCTGACCAGCCATCATGGCTATTCAGTGTGACAGGGACAGATGTGACAGATTGGTTCTGACACCCTTCCATACCACAAATCAGTGGCTGGAGGTGACTCCTGTCCTTCTGTGATTGTGCCCCCCCCAACTCCCCCGCTGCAGGACAGCACAATGATGCACGAATGAACCTTGCCATCGCCCTCACTGCTGCCAGGTATGGGGCTGCCATAGCCAATTACACTGAAGTGGTGCACTTGCTGAAGAAGACGGATCCAGAGAGCGGGAAGAGCCGGGTTTCTGGAGCAAGGTGCAGGGATGTTCTAACAGGTATGTCCTTTGGGCTCTCCCTGGCATTTATGAAGCCCCTTGTCTCCAGGTAGCTTGCTCTGGCAGGTACTGGGTGTGTGTGTGTCTTTCTGTTTTTCAGAGACCCCCTTCCTTTTTATCCTTTCTGGGGCTGGGTGCCTGCCAAGATTCTCCCTGTAGCCCTTCACCTCAGTAGCTGCCCGTACTTTGAGCGTAGTGGGAGGAAGCTCTGCTACCCAGAAAGGCATTTTACTCCGCCTTAAAAGAAACGGGGGAATCCTTTCCTCCTCAAACCAAGTGCAGAAAGGTGGGTGAAGGGGAGAGTGCAGTTTGTAAATATGGCTTAGCTGACAAAAAAGGCATGTTTCCAAAGTGCAGTGGCATGTCATTACCGCCAATCATCCTTAACTTCTGTCAGGCTTTCATTCAAATCCTAGTGCTTTGGCAAGCTAAGTTGTGCTTTACATCCAAGCCCTTCTGTCAAGCAAAGCTGACGGTTTGAAATGCCGGGTGGTGGTGGTGGTGCATTCAGCAATAGTACCGTTTAACAAATCTCAGGGTTTAAGAATGTCATTAAATAGAGAGATCGATAAATAAAAGCCAAATGATGGGGCCGAAAAAGGAGGAAGCTGCTACCGTTCTTTTCTACTTCTTTTCCCTCGTTCGACGAGTCTGATCTTCAGTCTTTAAAGATTGGGGAGTCAACGTAATCTCGGCTGAAAAGCCATCTCTGTTCTAATTTTGCACAGGAAGGCGAGCTGCTGGGTTCTGCCTGCACGGGTACGAGTCTGAGTGCGCGTGTCTCGATACACACACACTTCACAATAGATTAACTTCATGGATAAATTAATAATCCAGAGAGTCAGTGAAGAGGGAAACAAATGGAGTATGTGATTGATGCTGTTTTCTTTCACAGGGCAGGAATTTGATGTCAAAGCCAAATGTGTTATCAATGCTACAGGACCTTTCACAGATTCTGTGCGGAAAATGGATGAGCAGGAAGTACCAAACATCTGTCAACCAAGTGCAGGTGTTCATATTGTGATGCCCGGCTATTACAGGTAACAGTATTCAAAGCACAGACCATTTGTAACAATCTTAAGATGTGAATCTAAGAGAGTTGGGGCAGGGGAATCTGAAGAAATTGTTTTCTGGCTTAAATGGTCCATGTTGAATTCAGGCCTTCATTTCTTCCCCCCCCCCTCAAGCCCCCACCCTACCTGCTGTATGGAAAATTATTTTGAATGAGTCAAGCATAATCCATCACTTTTATAAGGCGGGGGGGCGGGTGTTATATAGGAGAGCTAACTAGTCTTTTAATGGTTGTTCAAAATGCCCCCGTGTTAAAATATCCCTGCAACTGGAGGAGACAGCTGGAGTTTTGAAAGAAGAGTGGAGCCCCCTCAAAAGCCAGAGTTTTCCATATCTGTATGATTTGGACAACAAATGTCTTTGGAAGAATGCTAACTGGACAATTTTCATAGAGGGATGACTTAACAGATGGGAATATCTTCTCCGTGCCACTTTCCTTCTTGTCTCAAACAACGAAGGCTCTAAGGAGTTGTGTTCTCTCCCACATTGCGTTCTCTTTACCCTCCGGTTGGTGAGGTAATTCAAAAGAGGTTATTGGCCATAAGAAAGCCCTATAAAATCTTCAGCAAGTCGTTGCTGGCTCAGCCAGTGTAGCAGACAGTTAACCAGTTTTACACAAATAGCCTAAAAAATTACCGCAGCCCTTAGCATTCACGCAGTACATTCAGTTGTACTATATGAATGCTAAATATTACCACTAATAAGGAGTTTCGTTCAGATGTGCCCTTCTGCTTGTGGCAGGGCAGTGTTTCCTCACCATATGTTGGAATACTGAATGAGAAAATGAAAATCCCAAATGTTCTGCTTGCTGAAGAGGCTGTGCCAAGCCTTGGCCAGGCAGAAGTAGCAGGACTATTGTCCCGCTCTTCACTGCCCTTCCCTGCATAAATGATATATGTCATGGCTTAACTAACATCACAAACCCTTTTTTTGTGCCGGACAACTGGGAAACGGTTGAAATATGTTCTAGGTTGATAAATAAATATGCCAAATTCCTTTGAACCTAGGGCTTATTAATGTATTGGGAGTTTTTCTGTAGAGCTGCCTATTTAATGTGACTGGAATAAATTCTGCTTTGCCCAAGTGCAGCATCTACTTTATTTTGTCATACAGCCCAGGATTTGGTTTCCAGCTTCAGTTCTAATAGAATTTGCCTTCTTGGTAAAGGAAACTTGCTATAAACCAGTTTATAGATTCAATCATATAAAAATTCAGAATGGGGAACTGTAGGATTAGTAAAGCATGGCTTTTCTTACTTGCATGGGTCCTTCAGCAACTGCAGCATCATCCACCCAAAAAAAAAAAAAAAAAGAATTGCCACCGTTCTGTGTAAAATGGGCGAAAGGACTACAGGTAGTTCTTGACTTAATGACCATAATTGAAGCCAAAATTGCCCGCATTTTACGACCTTTCTTGCCACAGCTGTTAATCAGATCACTGCTTGTTAAGTCTGGCTTCCCCATTGTCAGAAGGTTGCAAAAGGTGATCACATGACCCTGGGACATTGCCACTGTCAAATATGAACCAGTTGCCAAGCATTTGAATTTTGATCACATGCCCCCATGGCGGGTTGCTGCGACCATCATAAATGTGAAAAACGGTCATAAGTCACTTTTTTCAGTGCTGTTGTAACTTTGAGGGTCACTAAACAAATGATTGTAAGTTGAAGACTACCAGTGTGGGATTCAAATATGTGAGCAACCGGTTCTCTGTGTGGATGCCGCTTCCAGTAGTCCATTCTGGGCCTGAGCAACAAAAAAATCAGCTACTGGTTCTGCTGAAGTGGTGTGAACTGGCTGAATCCCACCACTGCCTGTATAGTATATTAAAAAACAAAGTTGCTGGTCTGTTTTATCAAGAAAGAGGTTGGAGATGCCTAATGCTAGTCTTTACCTCCCAGTTTTAGATAAAAATCAAGAGGGTGTCTGTACATAAGTGAGACATGTTGGCTTCCTTATTTATCATATACTCATTGTCTACCTCCATCTTTGGCCTATTCTCAGCGTCATCCAATATTTGTGATTTCTTTCAAAAGCAATTGTTCCCTAGATACGGCATTCTAAGACTACTGATTTCATCCTAGAGATTGATAAATCAAGGAATGTCCCTGTATAATAAATAAATATGTGATGCTGAAATGTAAATGTATGTATTAATTTAGCAGTCGGTTCTTTCCTCTGGTGTCGGTCTGAGTCTTGTTAAAGAAAATGCACGTCATGCCATTAACAGTTACTCATCTCTTTGGAAAAGTACTTTGACATCATCTGGGGGAAATGATAAATAGTTTTAAAGGCATTTTATGTGTAAACGTACCTTTGATTTAATTAATTTAATGTTAATACACTGCAAGCATCTCCCATTGGGTTTTTAAATTTTTATATTCTTCATTAATAGTCCCCGTGTTCTCTCTGCACTCATTAAATTTATTCTTCCAATGCATGTTTTCACTTAAGCAGAGACTGCGTGGCTTTTTCTCACCCCAGCGATACTAGCATGTAATCTCTTAATAATTTTAAACCTCAATCCAGTGGATGTTGCTTTTAGATTGACTGTCATTCTGCCTGTCAGAAAATGGAAAAACAGGCACTTGATCCAAAGAGTCAATTGCTGCAATCAGAGCCTAAGCTATGCGTTCAGTTCCCTAATCAGTCATTAACTTGAAATGCTAAAAAGAAGTATGGATAACAGAGATACAAAGGATAAAGAGCTAACAGTTCTCCAGATGCTGAACTATTAGCCCCAGTAGCCTCAACCAGCATGACCAGTAATACTGGTGGCTGGAATCGTAGTTCAGAAGTACAGAGATGGGCAGTGGCTCCTCTTCCCTGTTGTACGTCAAGCTTTTTGATTCCTCTGAAGCAGTGAATAAATGGTAAATATTATCATATGGTGAATGGTGGATATTATTATTGTCATCTGGAATTTCATCCATGTTACATTTTAGAATCAATCTATTTGGCAGCCGAACCCTGGTAGTTATTCGAAATATAGTGGGAGCGAGCAAGGCCCGTAATAGATGAAAGTTAGCCCTTCTCTCTGGTTCTAGCTCCTCTAGCTAAATCGGTGGCAGTCAAAACAAATGAAAATTATCTCCCAGCAGCCTTTTCAAAAACGTACTCAGTCTACAGTTCAGATTCTTTTAAGGCAATTTAGAAACCTCATTTTGAAACTTGTCAAAAAAAATATTTTTTTAAATAGTTTGAGTCTGTATATTAAATTTCTTAGTTTCCTGGCTTCTTTAAATCAATAGTGATTTCATTTTGAAAAGTAATTACTTATCAGCCATAGTTTACCTTGCACAAGTCCATGTTGACACCTACTTTTTAAGCAGTTCTTCTCCAAATGTATCCTTAAGCTATATATAAATATCATCTCAGAGACTTAGTGTAGAAGTTAGACTTCGAGTGTATATAATTGTCATTATCTCTCTGAGGAGCATCTCATGCATATTTTTCTGTTACCCAGACCTGTGCAGGAAAAAAAAAATACAATTATCTATAATAGCAAATGGAATTTCTATTTGGATCTGTGAATAAGAATAATATAATCTTTCTGTATTTTTATATTTCTAATATTTTAATCATGTTGTTTATTGATGTATATATTTATCTGTCATATTAAGGAACTGCCCATCTCCCTCATAGAGGCAGATATACAGTATCCCCCCCATTGTATATAATGTATACAAGTGATTTTAGTATAACCCCAATCCCTTCTAGCACTGATGACGTTAGTTAGTTGAGTAATGAAACGTCTACAAGAAAACAACCAAACTCAGAAAACACAAAGGATTCCACAATATTGCTACTTTAAAAATTGTATTAGTACCATCATGGCTGAACTAATGCTTTACATCACAGTAGAGCTAGTTCTGTGCAGTAAGCAATGGCTATTGAAGGCTGTAATCCATGTAACTCAGGTGGTTCTTTTTGTTTTAAAACCCCCTTCTCAGTGGTGGGATTCAGCCGGTTTGCACCACTTCGGCAGAACCGATAGCTAATTTTTTGTTGCCCAGGCCCAAAATGGACTTCCGGAAGTGGCATCTACACAGAGAACCGGTTATTCACATATTTGAATCCCACCACTGCCCCTTCTCCTTAAGAAGCATGGAGAAAGATATTAGCCATTAGCCACCCAAATTATGCCTTTCTCATGGAAATGGAGAACCTTTGGATCCAGTAATAGAAACTCAACTGCTTCCATTGTAATGCCTTGTTGAAGGAACAGTATAAGTAGGAACCATTTGCAGCGGACCTCACTGTGTATGGAAATAGGCTGCCCGGATGGAGGGTAAGCATGTTCTACTTGCCTTCCATCCTTCCGAGGTTGGTAAAATGAGGACCCAGATTGTTGGGGGCCATATGCTGAGTCTGTAAACTGCTTAGAGAGAGTTGTAAAAAAAACTATGAAACTGGATATACTACACTTGATCTTAGCCAAAAGGCCGAGAAGTGATATGAAACTGTATATAAGTCTAAGTGCTTATTGCTATTACTAGGACATGAGCACATATCCACCTTGCTAATAGTTAGGAAAGAGAATGTGGCATAGCAACCTTCTTTCTCATTGGTGCAATTATAGTTCATAAGTGTGCGTGTGTGTTTACGTTCCTTACTTCTGTTAGAAACATTATAGGAATAAACAGTGGGATGCTCTCTTAACCTGCTGGTACCTTTCTCAAAACACTTGGCTGGCCTCTGTCACAAAGTATTAAGGAAAATGGAAAACAAATGATTTGGCCAAGATCAGAACCAGAGTGAAATAGTTTAGATCATGAATTAATCATTTGATTCCCCATTTGATGCTACTACTAAATACCTCTTTCACAGAAGGCAAACCAATTAATTTCTCACATATAACTGGCCCCAAATGGCGTTCCTTCCAATTAATGTGCACCTTCAATATATATTATTTATACATTTCCGTTCATCTAATTCTCTGAGTATTTTACTTGAGAAAGTGTTCATTTCCCTTAATCTTGTCCCCAGAGCAAAGAATAACAACAGTAAATAATAATAATTATATGGAAAAGGAAATCCACTGTTATATCAATCATGACTGGAACCCTTGGAGCAATATCTAAATTCAAATTTTGGATTTTGGAACTGCCTATATATCCTTAGGCACTATCTTAATAATTCTTAGGTCCTTAATTAGGACTTGAATTATTAAGTTTTCACCAGTGTTAGATTGTGAATCTAACTGCAGATTACTCATCATCATCATCATCATCTCACCCCTGGTTTTTGTCTTAAGGCCTTGTGTGATCAAGAAGGATTTTAATAATTTGGAGAAAGAGAAATTGCCATCCATCTACTGTTAAAGCGGAAGACTACGGATACTTGCCTGAAATTTTGTTCTTGAAAATTTTGTGAATACTTGTGTCTTGTACCACGACACTAACTCCCAAGTACAGTCTGAAGAGATATAGTGGATGAATGCATGTGTATATCTATGATGTGTCAGCAGGCTCTGAACCTTGAGGAACAATCAGTTTGTGAGCTACATCCATGAGTTACAGGTGTTCTTCAGCTTGTGTCGCAGGTGTTCTTGTTGCTCCCTTGTTGCAAGTGACGGTCACACTTGCACCCAGATCTGCTGCAATTTGGGCATGAAACACCTGTCAACATAATATTAGATCCAAATCCATGATTGCAATATTGCCTATAGCAGGGGTAGGCAACGTTGGCTCTTTTATGACTCGTGGACTTCAACTCCCAGAATTCCTGAGTCAGCATGGAAACCTCTCCCTTTCCCCTCAGCATGGCTTGCTCAGGAATTCTGGGAGTTGAAGTCCACGAGTCATAAAAGAGCCAAGGTTGCCTACCCCTGACCTATACTCTTCCAATGTCTCTGGTACACTTTTTAATAAGGTACTACTCATTGCTATTTTGCTTTAATGAAGCTTTTACAAAGGAACATTTTCAAAGAACCTGGGAAGAAAAAAAAAGTAATATTTTTGTTGGCTTCTTCCAGCCCTGATAATATGGGACTTCTTGACCCATCCACTAGTGATGGACGAGTGATTTTCTTCCTGCCATGGCAAAAGATGACTATTGCTGGCACTACTGATACTGCAACTGAAGTTACCCATCACCCGATACCTACAGAAGAAGATATCAACTTCATTTTGACAGAAGTACGCAACTATCTTAGCTGTGATGTTGAAGGTAATTTTCAGTAACATTAAAATGTAATTTTATTCTTCTCTTTAAGGCAGAAATATACAACTTGACATCACAAGAGCACATGATCCCTGCCTCCCAGAGGTTTTTTTTATTATCATAATTGTAATTTTTTATGCAACAGACAGGATCAAAATATATACTTGGAAGAGTAACTGTACTAATTGTGCTTCATTTTACATGTAACTCATATTAAAAAACATACTTTTAGAAGTTCCTATGCATTATGAACGCATCCTTTGGCTTAGAAGAAATTATATATTTTGATCCTTCACCTGTAACGTAAGCCAGTTTCTCCCCCCCCCCCTTACTTCCATCAGTAAGTTGGAAGATAAGACTTTCTTTGGAACTCCCCAGTGTTAAATGAGTTCTACTAATAGGAGGTACCAGTTACACGCACAGAAACACATGCACACACTGGCAGAAGTTCTGCCCTTCTCTTTATTTATGATGCTTCCATAGTATCAATGGGGATACCTTCCCTTATCAATTAGGATCTTCTGCAGGGAATATCTGTGCTATCAGCACTTCTGTGAAGTGTAAACGGCTTTGTTTATGAGTCTGAATCCTGATTTTTCATATCTAAACTCCGCAGCACAGCCCTGCTACCACATTTAATAATTGCTGCGCGCACCAACTCACTTTTCTTGTATAGCCAATCTATTAAGAGTCAGGATTTACAGCACTGGCTTTCTGTTATGTCCTGTTTATTCTAAATCAAGATGACACAACTTGAAGAACCTAGTGTTGCATGTGACTCTCAAAAAGCCTTTAATTTTCAATGTGGCAAAACCTAATTTTAATTGAATTAAGATGTAAATTAAGGTTAGTCCCCATTAACTTTTTAAAATGTTGTCCCATCACATTCCTTAAACACCTGCCATTGTTTCATTTTTTAAAAAATTGGCTGAGTTTAAGGAACACACACACCGTTCTGCTGTGTTCTCAAGTAATTTTTTAATAAAATACATTCTTTCTCCTTCACTCCCTGAATTATATAACTGATAGAAAACAAATTGAACTTTGTCGTTTGTTTATTTAAGTAGAGATGCACCCTAAATGATTTTCTAGCGATTTGTCCCTCCAGAAATGAGATTTGATAACTGGGAGACCTGAACAGATTTCATTACCAAGTTCCTTAATTATCCAGCTTCTTTAAAGCGATTCTCTAAAAAGATTCAGACTCTGACCTGCCCTTTGTAGACTTATACTCATAATCGTAATCTTTTTTTTTTTTAATAAAAAAAGACTGAACGTTCTAGATTGCTTGTTTGTTCTTCCTTGAAATGGATAATTGATAGTTCTGTTATTGTTGTAGCCATTAAAGGAAAATGGTCTACAGGAGGAGGAGGAGGGGAAGAAACCCATTATCATTAGAGCCTTTCTTGCAAAAATTAATAAAAGAGCTGAGGATTGTCAGGCAAGGTGGCTGGTTCTGCTAGGCTACAGCTAGGAGAATTGATTAGGGCAGCATTTGTTTGTTTGTTTGATTATTTACAAGGCAGTTCTGCAAAAGTAGTTTTCTTGAGCATTTTAATGCTTTTGAAAGTAACCAACCTGAGCTGTGCGCTGTTTTCCTCGTGTGTAATTAGTCGTGTTTATAGATTGTCTGTTAGAGAATTAGCAATTGTGCTGGCCGTATCAACTCACGGCAGACCTGCCTTTTTGCTGCCAAAGACAGTGGCAGGGTTATCAACTTACACAGGCTTGGATGTGTTCCAGCTGTTTAATTATGGTGTCACACATGCTGCTTTTTCTAGTTTCATTAATTTATAAATGTAATATGGTATCTTATTTCAGTGATTAGCACTTCATTTTGGTGGCCTAAACACGCTGGCAGAACAACATTGATTTCTCAGATTTCTGTTCTTTCGAGATATTTTTACAAGGCATTATTGATTTTTCTGTTAACACCCTTGTGAAAGTATTGTCCTTAAAACAATCCTCCCCACATGCACACTCACACACAAAAGCCTCTGTAAGAGTTTTTAGTCCACTGAAGGAAGATCACAACGGTAATTTAGACTTCCATACCTACATTTTATTTACGGGGAATAGGCGGTACACGGATGATAGAGAGCTAAGAGAGAAACAGCCTCGTGTGTTTATGTATTCGTTTTACTTTTAAAGAATTACGTGAATGCTTATGTGAGGTGAGAGGTAATTCAGGGGTTGCCAACCGCCGGTCCATGGACCAGCAACCTGACCACGGCATGCCAGAAAGCAGGCCGCACAAACAAGCGAAGCCCCATCCGCGGGATCCAGGCAGCACACAAAACCACGCCCCCTCCTGTCCACGGAAAAACCTCTCTCCACGGAACCGGTCCCTGGTGCCCAAAAGGTTGGGGGCCGCTGAGTTTATTCATTCAATGGATTAGTAACTCAATAGGAAGCAGGAAAGGGAGATGAATTTGTTTTCGCCATGAAGTATAATATTGTCATGGTCATATTCTAGAGATGTCAATAATAATTGGATCAAGGTATAGTCCATTTTTAATGTTGCGGTATTAGGCTTCTGCAGTCAAGTTTATACTGTTCCACATAAAATTGAAGGGCATGAAACACAGAGATTGATCACATTCTGGGTTGGGACAAAGAAAGAACTTGCATACTGTTGATTGACCTCATGCTCAGCTGTATGGGAGAATTGCATATGTTTTGAAGAGTGTATAAATATGTTAATCACACAGGCCAGTTTTTTGAAAGGAGAAAAGAAAAAACAACTGGATACTTGCTTTTTATTTGCTATGAGAGGGTCTTAGAAAGCAACGGCAGTTGTAGCTGCATGTTTCTTTCTTTTGTTTTTCTTATGTGTATTCAACTTTTCTTCTTCCTTTTCTTGGTTGTGGAAATCATAATTTGCCATTGTCTACCCAAAATCGCAAGTGGAGGAAGAAGCACATGAGCCTGTTTTTTTTTTAAACAAGAAATACAAAATTGGTGGTCACAGTCCAACGGCATTTCCCATAGCCTTTCCTGAAATTGCAAAAGTCCTTGACTAAGCAAGATTTTATTCAATTTGCAATAATATTTTGTTTACGTCTCCCCCCCCCCCCCAGGACATTGTGGCCCTCAGCTTGCCACTCAAAAACCATCTATGCACAGGCAGCAACAGAAATTGCACTAGTTGCTTTAAAGTGAGTGTAAGGATTCAACCACAGTAGATCTGGGACAGCAGGGATTTCCTGTATCCAAGTTCACATTCCTTTTTTTTTTTTTAATACAGACCTTCATAATTTTCTCTAACATTAATGGCTTCAAACAGAACTGGGGAAAAAAAACTCATTAAAAGCATCTTGCTATTTTTCAGACTTTTTCTTTTTGCTATCAACTTTGAATTTGTTCATAGGACAAAGGGAAAAATGATGAAAGCCCAACTAGAGAATTATACATAATAGAAAATAAATTCAAAAAGAAAACAAAACAAAATATATTTTTTCGTTCTGGCTCTTTGTGTGGAAAATTTGGGTGGGTCCTTGTTTAATATTCTTACGCTTTCCTCTTCAATTTGGATGCTACATTTCTTTCCCCATCCTAAGAAAAACACATTAGTACTTTTTTTATGTTTCTCTGAAGTATTAGTAACTAGAAACAATCTAGAAGAAGTAAACTACAGAGAAAAATGATGGATGAGCTTTTCGTTCTTTTTGACTCAGTGACATGTGAAAATAAACTGCTCTAGTGTTATCTCTGTGACCCCTTGAGGTGGTCTACAGGAAGCCAGATAACTTTAGTCCTTAAAAAAAAAAATCCAAGGAAGAGAATTTAAAGAGTAAAAACAGCAATTT
Source organism: Protobothrops mucrosquamatus (assembly GCF_001527695.2). Classification (NCBI taxonomy): domain Eukaryota; kingdom Metazoa; phylum Chordata; class Lepidosauria; order Squamata; family Viperidae; genus Protobothrops; species Protobothrops mucrosquamatus. Next base: position 594,883 of record NW_015387005.1, on the reverse strand, counting down.
CAAATTTTTTGACCTTTCTGAACTGCAAAGTGTGCCTGACAAATTCTGCCTCTTTCCGCAGAGAATGATGACAGTACTCTTTCCTGAGGTTTTGGCCAAATAGAATAATGAACAATTCCAGACTAGTTCATAAAAATCATCCTATAAAGTTCCTGGCCAGGCAGATTGTATTTTCCACATAGTAAGATTTATGAATTCACTGGTTAACTTGATTTTTCCCTGGAGGCTAAAATGCTTTGTTTATACATGTTGACAATGAGTTGAAGTCCATTTTCACAAATTCAGAATTTACAATGGTGTTTTCTTAAGTTAGCAACTATTAAATTATGCCATGCAATGTAGTTAGTTCTTTGAATTATTTAAATACAAATTGTGAGGAAGCTTTGGGAATATTGATTTAAGAGTTCCTGATAATAGTTAGTGATCTTGTATAGATGATATTTGTCCCAAACAATGAGGAAATAAACTCAAAACAATAAGGGGAATTCTAAAGCTCTGAATTAGGTAGAAGATCCTAAAAAAATGTATCAAGAACTATTTGTAAACATAATGTCCAAATCTTCATTGATAGAGCTATGTGAATGAGAAGTTTGGCAAAAGTAAGCTGTATGTGTAATTACTAAACAATAGAGGAAAGCTAAATATATAATTAATTGCTTAGCCAGGGGTGAGTCAAGGTTGAATCATAAAAAAAATACCTGTTGTAAAAAATTGTGGAAAATCTTATTAAGTATGCCAATATTGAAGTTGCCAGATTTTGAGATTTAGGACATCGTGATTTTTGCTTTTCTTGGGCCAGACTTCCAAGTTACCTCACTGGCACCTCTTTTTTTTCCTCAGAAAACCTATTTTTTAACTTTATTACCAAACTCCTATATTTTTGTCTTCTGCTTCATTATTTGTTTAATTGAATCAAAAGATGGAACTTGTACTGAGTTTGTATCTCTCTTTCACTTTGCCTTTTCTCATTAAAATTCGTTGGAACTAACAGTATTCTTTCCCCAAGACGACATTTTAAAAGCTGTGATTACTTTCTAACCTAGCAGCATTTAAATCATATTACAGTATATTTCAAAATCCTTTCCTCAGATGGTATTTCTGACTTCTTTTTTAAAATTTTCTTATTTTGTTTTCAATTACAGTGAGGAGAGGAGATGTTCTGGCAGCATGGAGTGGGATTCGTCCCCTTGTGACGGATCCCAATTCTAAAGACACTCAGTCCATATCTCGAAATCACGTGGTGCATGTTAGTGACAGCGGCCTTGTGACTATCGCAGGTACTAGGATGTTGCTTCTAATTCTTTTCTTTCTTGTTGGAATTATTTCTTAGTCATATGAAGGAAACTGGTCAGACACATATGCTGTGGTTCTCAGTTCTGAAATATTAGAACAGGGGTGTCAAACTCAATTTCATTGAGGGCCACATCAGCATTGCGATTGCCCTCGGGGGGGGGGCGGGGGTGTGTGGCCAGGGTGGGTGCAGCCTACTGGGTGGACATGGCCAGCTCTATATCGTTCACGTCAAGGGTGCCTGTGGGGGCCTGGGCAGAAGTGGGACAGATCTGAGGGTCTCTGGCAGAAGGGGTTGGGACCGGGGCAAGCACCAAGGCATGGTGCATTTCTTCATTCCTCACAAAGGGTGACACCTCCCCAGCATGCACCCAGGGGGCCGGGCCGATGCGGCGGGGTGGTTCTTCGCTGTTTCTAGATGGCCTTGTGGAGCTAAGACTGAATGCGTTTCAGCATAGATGGCCACCACAAAATTGTACATTGGCTCCCGGACGGCCAGGGCCAAGGCAGCGGGGGCCATTCCCTCACTGTTTCCAGGATGGCTTCGCGGACCACATGAAGCCACTTCGCGGGCCACATCCGGCCCCCGGGCCTTGTGTTTGACATGTCTGTATTAGAAGAAGAGTTGGAAAACTGATGCCCTCTAAATAACGTGGATGACAGATCCCATCAGCTTTTTTCCAATAAGTGCAGTGTTGTGTTAGGATTGCAGGTGTCTGTCTTCCTATACAATAGAACTATTTCATTCTAAGAGCTTTAGTTGGTGTGTTTTTAAATAAAGGCTTAAAGGGATCAATTTTTATACACTATCTGTATTTGTTGATACTCCCAGGTGGGAAGTGGACCACCTATCGCTCAATGGCCCAGGATACCATTGATGTTGCAGTAAAAACTCATAACCTTCAGGCTGGTTCCTGTAGAACTGTAGGACTGCTCTTGCAGGGTGCAGAGGGTTGGAGCCCTACCCTTTATATCCGCCTGGTTCAAGATTATGGACTTGAAAATGAGGTGAGTTTGTGGTTTACTTAGGCTAGTTAGTAGAACCACTTAAATCTACAGAATTCCTTGCTGACAGGTATGAATGGAATGGAACTTTCTTGTCTCTGAAGTTCCATCCCCTTGAATAGTATGAAATAGAATCAGGGGAATAATTCGCCCAAAATGAGTGGAGGCGGTTTCTATAAATACGATTGCGGACCGTGACATAAATGGAGACCAAAGGGAGTAGTGAGTAAAGCCCCAAGTTGTGAGTCAGCTCACTACTTGGTGAGTGCTCTGAGGACAGCAAAGCAATCAAAAGAGAAGTGGAAGAAGTGGAATAAAGAGAAATGGTGATTGAGAAGAACCATTGTAGAAGGCCAAGGAGAGGACAAAACAAACACTTGATGAAAAGGTAATGGCAATAGATTACCTTAATCAATTGTTTTCATATGTTGCCTTAACAGCTCAGTACAGATCTTAGTTTATTGGAAGAAGGGATTTTTTTTAAGTGTTCAAAGGGTTAGGGATTATCTACAAACCATGTTAACGACTACTTTTTAAATTTTTAATTATTCATAGACTAGTCTTATTCTTGACTTGTTGGCTTTTTGCCTTTGATACCATCTTGGGTTGGCTGTTGAATCACAGACAAGGGGAGAGCTTTCAAGGGTGACTCCTAACAAGATGGAGTTCTCTTCCAAAAGGCATCAGTCTCTTAACCTCTTCTCAATTCTACAGGTTGCTCAACATCTTGCAAATACATTTGGGGACAAGGCTTTTGATGTGGCAAAAGTAGCCCAGGTAACTGGGAAGAGGTGGCCTATCGTTGGGAAACGTCTTGTCTCCGAGTTTCCGTATATTGAGTCAGAGGTACGAAATGTCTTGTGTTACTGTTTCTCTTCCTCCTCCTTTCTTGCATTCTTGCTTTTGGTGTTGAAGGTTCTGTTTGTTTCTTGCCATATAAAATCGGAAGCTTCATTTACCTCATCTAATCAGCCAGGAAAAAAAGGCTTGTTTTATTCTTACATTAATAGCAAATTCTGAAATATTTTAACTCTGTCATGACAGAGTACACCTGAAAGGTATACATGCAATGACCAGTAGGAAATCAGTCAATCTCACCAGAATCATGGGAAGAATGGGGAACAAAAAAAAGATCTAGAGGAAGGAATTGGGTAGGTCTAGCTTAATGAAGAGAAGGACGAGGGGGGACATGATAGCGGTGTTCCAATATCTCAGGGGCTGCCACAAAGAAGAGGGAGTCAAGCTATTCTCCAAGGCGCCTGAGGGCAGGACAAGAAGCAATGGATGGAAACTAATCAAGGAGAGAAGCAACCTAGAACTAAGGAGAAACTTCCTGACAGTTAGAACAATTAACCAGTGGAACAACCTGCCTCCAGAAGCAGTGAATGCTCCAACACTGGAAGTTTTTAAGAAGAGACTGGACAGCCATTTGTCCGAAATAGTATAGGGTTTCCTACCTGAGCAGGGGCTTGGACTAGATGACCTCCAAGGTCCCTTCCAACTTTACTACTACTACTACTACTACTACTACTACTACTACTACTACTACTATTATTATTATTATTATTATTATTATTATTATTATTATTATTATTATTATTATGGAATCAGTAGGATACCCAAATGTCAATGCTGTAACAGTGGATGTTTTTCCAAAAGGCAACTGGACTTTCTTGGGTTTTTTTTCTTTGAAAACGTTTCGCTTCTCATCCAAGAAGCTTCTTTGGGAGAAGGTAAAAGATTGGAGAAGTTTAGATCAGGGGTCCCCAACCCCTAGGCCACAGTCCAGTACCAGGCTGTGGTCCCGTTCAAAATCAGGCCTCGCGAGCAATGGGCAAGTGCATGCATGCACATGCATCTCCACTTGCACGAGCGCTGGGTGAGAGGGTGTGGGTGCGAAGCTCCATTTGTGCAAGCAGTGTGTGCCTCCTGCTTGTGCAAATAGAGCTGCGCACGCACTCCCCCACCGCTCACATGGAACCATTCCCTCTCCCCCCCCCCGCCACCGGCATTCTGCAAAGCTGGAAAGATTGGGGGCCGCTGGTTTAGATATTTACATGTGAGGTTACCTTCTCCCCCAAACATGCATATTTGCTCAACTGTAATTCCAGGTACATCACGGTTGTAATCCAAAGGAATGAATGGGGAGAGAGGCCTCTTGTAACTGGTGAAAAGTTGAGTTAAGTAGCCTAGATAAAGATGTTCTAGAGTAAAAATGGTGGTAGACAATTCCAACATGGATTGCTATCAGGTGAACGTTGCATTTCATTCCTTTTGTGTAAATTTCTCAGACTGAAGCGGTTATTCTTTTTCAAACATTTTAGATCGAGTATGCCATCGGTGAATACGCTTGCACTGCAGTGGACATGATTGCTCGTCGCACTCGTTTGGCTTTTCTGAATGTCCAAGCTGCCGATGAAGCATTACCAAGAATCATTGAGATAATGGGCAAGAAACTGAAATGGAGTGAACAGAAGAAGAAGGTATGAAGAGGCTCCTGATTTCATAATCAGGAAGCTTATGAGAATGTTTCCAAGGAGTTTTATTTGACTTTGGTGGAAAATTTGAATAATGTTCTCAGTAACCAAGGGCTGCATGATGGTTCACGTTTCTGGGCAAAGTAAGGAGGCTCATTTGCAAAAAAAAACCCCCACTCAGTCATATAGAGTTCACTGAATGCCGTGGGCTCCATCAAAGGGACTGTCCATATGTATCACTAGTCTCGACTTGGGTTAACAGGTTTTGTTTTGTTTTTTGACTTGGAACTTGGGTTAGCAGTTCTTAATGTGAATATTGAACCCCGATCCAATTCTTCTTGCTGTAATGTACAGATCAGACCCTGCTATTGCATGGGTGGCCAGTGATGGTTAAGAAATACTGACAAAGTTATGTGTGAACTATGCCAATCTCCCAACTCAGCTCTACCACAGAGTCTTATTTTGAGAAATGGGAGGAACCCCCCTCCCATTCCTTACAGGAACTCTCTTCCCACCACGGTATGTATCTGTAGAAAAAACAAAGCCCTGTGTAGATACCATTAAAGTAAGGAAATGAGTGCACAGAAGTTACAGGCCAAGTATTTCTCCCCCCCCCTCCAAATGCACACACCTATAGTTCTCCTAAACAAACATCTACAAATGTAGCATTGAGGGTTTGTTGAGAAGCCCTTCAGACAGGCAGCAATATGCATGCTGGCTTCAGCACGAGAGAGATAACTGGGGTTGCAAAGTACTTTTTTTTGGTTTTTTGTTTACCCTCACTATTTGAAAAGGAGTTCTTGGGTCTTATTCCCAGCCTTTTGAAAATAAAAGATGCAGCCTTACCTAGCCTGCATGCTGTGCTGAGGGCTCCTTCCTCACAGCTGGATAGCTGCTTTCAGGTAGAGGTGCCTGTTTTCAAGTGCAGGATTTTGAGCATAAAAGGCAGCATAAAGCAGACAATGATAAAAAAGGGGGGGCGGCCTTTCTTCAAATGACCCTCTCTGCTTACTGAGATCATCGAGGAGGTTCACCTACAGTTGCCATGAGCTCATCTGGCTGTCAGCCAGAATCGAGCCAACTCTTTTGTCACTTAGCTTCCTTGGAACACATTCCCTGCGTGGCGAAGGGGCCTGAGCTTTTCATTAGCTTTTAGGAAGGCTGTTACGCCAGACCTTTTTGTACAAGCTCACTGAGTCAGACTGTTGATTTTAATCTAATTTGTTTTGCTTGTTACATTTTAATTGCTTTCGAAGTCATCTTTTAAGTCGGGGGGGGGGCTCCCCAATCCCAGGGCTGGGGCTCAGTCCCAGGCTGCGGCCTGTTCAGAAACGGGCCAGGCAAGCGGCGGACAAGCACACGATGGCAGCAGCTCCATTTGCGCGAGTGGCGGGCACTTGCGCAGGAAGCTCCCTTTACACGAGCGGGGTGTGTGTGTGTGTGCTCCCGCCGCTTGCACAAATGGAGTTTCGCGCATTTTGCAGCCAGACCCACTGCTTGCACAGAACCATCCCCACCCGGTATGCAAAGCTGGAAAGGTTGGAGAGCCCTGTCACTTAACTTTTTTATTTGAATAAAAAATTGATTAAAATTTTAATGCAATTTATTGAAATAATTGTTTTGTTTGTAAACATTGGGAACCTCTAGTAGAGGAAGTAAAGGAGAGAGGGAGGGAGGGAGGGAGGGAGGGAAGGAAGGAAGGAAGGAAGGAAGGAAGGAAGGAAGGAAGGAAGGAAGGAAGGAAGGAAAGAAGGAAGGAAAGAAGGAAGGAAGGAAGGAAGGAGCTTGCCATTTCCAAATTACAGGCTCCATCATTAGCTTGCTGCCTGAAGAGAGTGATCAGCACGTGCCATAAGCCTAAAAAAACTAAATGCATTAAACATCTCACTTAAGGCATTCACTGTACCAAAAGGTAAAGGCCATCTCGTGGCCCCTTTGTCTGCAAGTGCAAGGCTTGCTGACATCGCTGCGAGTTGCCTGTATGGATTAAGGGCATGAAACATCCCTAAAAATTCTTTACCTTGCACGTCTCCCGGGGTAATTATCGCTTGATAATCAACACTTGTACAACCAAACCAGTGATCTAGCTGAAGCATGAAATGCTGCCTAATCTTAATTACCTTGTTCACCTTTAAGCACTTTTTGGTCATCAACTGCTGATATTCCTCTAAGGACCAGCAATTATAATTAAGTGAAAGGAGCCAATAAAACATTCCAGCAAAGGGGAAATTCAGAATGTAAATATTTGCTGTTACCCTTAGAGCTCAGGTTGTGTGCTCTCTCTCCCCCTCTTAGGAAGAGCTTGCGACGGCACAAAAGTTCCTGTACTATGAAATGGGCTACAAGGCAAGGTCGGAGCAACTGACAGATCGGAGTGAAATCACTTTATCCCCAGGAGATATTGACAGGTAACTTAACACAGGGCAAATAACTACTACTTAGTTTCCAGGGATTTGGATGTATCATATGAGGTATCTGAAAAGGGGATCTTCGGCCCTGGAAGCTGAGTTGTGCTTGATTTATGTATTTGCCCATGTCCTGATCCCTTCCCCCCCCCCCTCTGGTATATTTGAATGGTATTATTGCCTCTCTGAGAAATTCATACATAATTCTATTTTCACCCTGGGTCAAAAAAAGGTAGAGGCCATTAAGCCATTTTTTTATTTCTTTGTATCCCTGCTTTATTTTTTTTGCAAATAACTCAAGGCAGCGAACATTTACCTTCCTTCTCCTCTCTTCCCCACAACGACCCTGTGAGGTGGATTGGACTGAGAGAGAGAGAAAGAGAGAGACAGGCCCAAGGTCACTCAGATGCCTTTCATGGCTAAGGCGGGATTGGAACTCACGGTCTCCCAGTTTTAAAGCCTGGCGCTAAAATTTCTGTTGCTAAGCAAGGCAGTTGTTAAGTGAGTCACACCTGAAAGGCTATAGGCAAAAGATTTTCCTCACCCTTCACTTTTGATTTGTTTAATTTGTCCATGCCAAGATTGGATTTGGCTGTCCGTGGGTGTGGAAGCATGTTTTCTATAGGAATATAGCAGGGGGGTCTTCAAACTTGGCCCTTTTATGACTTGTGGACTTCAAGTCTCAGAATTCCTCAGCCAGCATGCCTGGCTGAGGAATTCTGGGAGTTGAAGTCCACAAGTCATAAAAGGGCCAAGTTCGAAGACCCGTGGAATATAGCATCTCTTTGGCTTCTGCAGTGGAAAGTAATAGCATTATAAGAAGGAAAGTTTGAGGGAGTGGAGGTGCGCATTGATCAAGCCAGTTGAAAATCCTTTATATGTCTAAGTGAGGTTTTTCTTTGCTGGTTTAAAATTGCTTGTGCAGTATGTCAAGGTATAGCTTTTTCATGCATTATCTGTGTTGCAGGTACAAAAAAAGATTCCACATGTTTGATAAAGAATGCAAAGGTTTTATTACTATATTGGATGTGCAGCGTGTGCTAGAGGTAACATTTCACTTCATTCTTCTTCTTTTTTAATTCATCGGAATTGCCTGGCATGATATTAATAGTGTGTTTTTAATCCAGCCATGTGAGGTTTTTTTCTCCCTTTCATATATTTTACAGAGCATCAACCTTCAAATTAATGAAAGTGCACTCCATGAGATTTTGAATGAAGTGGATCTGAACAAAAATGGGCAGGTTGAACTCAACGAGTTTTTGCAAGTGAGTACTTCTTTTAATTTACACACGTATATCTCTATCAATCTAATATAATGGTATAAAAAAAACCTCGCAATACTCATAATGTTCAGTTCATTAATATTGGAAGGGAAAGTGTACAGACATTAATTTCTGGCAGATATTAGTCAGAAATGGAAGCCACCCCTTAGTTGATGCAAAATGGAAAGTATTTCTTTGATTCAGTTAGAGGAAATCAATCAGTCAAATGAATTACCTTCTGTCACTAAAACATAACACACATCGAATGTATGCATATTAAATAACAATACAATAATAGAGTTGGAAGGGACCTTTGAGGACTTCTAGTCCAACCCCCTGCTCAGGCAGGAAACTCTATACCAGAGGTAGGCAATCTTTGCTCTGTTATGACTCGTGGACTTCAACTCCCAGAATTCCTGAGCCAGCCATGCTGAGGGGAAAGGGAGAGGTTTCCAAGCTGAGCCGTGCTGGCTCAGGAATTCTGGGAGTTGAAGTCCATGAGTCATAAAAGAGCCAAGGTTGCCTACCCCTGCCCTATACCATTTCAGACAAGTGGTTGTCCAGTCTCTTCTTAAACCTACACCTTTTATGCTGCATCCCCTGTTAGCTCTGTTAACTTGCATGTATACCAGATATGAAGCTATTTTGGACAGGTAGGAAAGAGGCTCATATGTTTAATCTGGGCTGATTTATGGTGTGTGGTCTCTGCAGTAGCTGCACAGTATTATAGAAGTATGAAAGAGGGAGAATTGCCCCAAATACCAAAATAAAAGTGGTGAAATGATTTCAGGTCATCGTCTGGAAAAAGTAAAGCAGGAAGGCTTTCGGGTTCTTGACTTTTATTATTTTGTCAGACTTTATTAAAATCTGACCTTTACCTTGTTACTTGGAATCTTTAAACGATTCCTTATAAGCAGTAATTGTCCAGTCAGAGGAAAGCATAGAATCAGTTGCTCCTGATCCCACTTGTGGCTATTACTCATAGTGTTGCTATTCAGGATAGGAACTTTCAGTAGTTAACACCCAGTTTGGGGAACTTTTCTACAGTACAGTTGTACCTAGTGCTAGTACGGCGTTGGGCAAAATGTTGCATTTTTGGTTTCTGAATATATATTAATCAACACTTTAAATTTTGAATTGCTCCAGCAATTTCTGCCTTTAAAAAAAAAAAAAAAAGTAACAATCCGTTTTCACCTTCCTTTTCTGCTCAACCAGGGTTCTTTTTTTTGTCAGTGTTTTTCACTACTATTTTTAAATTTATCACCTGTTAAAATGGGTTATAAAACAATAAGCCCTCCTAAAAAGTAGCAGTTAAAAAAAACCTGTAAAAACAAGAAAAGAGGCACAGCAGCATAAATTCACCTCTAAGTTCTAGGAATAGAAATGAGTCTCCAGATGGTACCAAAAACTTGGCAAAGCTTGCTATAACCGTACAATTGGAGAGTTCTCCAAACAGAGTGTATCTAAATAATTATCGCCTATATTGAAGTTCTGTCCTGAATTGGAGTGATAACCCACAAGTGGGATCATTAGCAATAGGAACAATAATTTACATTTTCCTCTGAGAAACCTTCAGTTCATCATTTTGCTGAGAAGTTTTTAAAAATAAGTCTGTAAACCATTAAAATGCAAGTTGGAGGGAAATTTACCCTTCTAGAGCCAACAATGTCCTCTGTTGAAGAAACAAGACTTTCTTCTTGTGGTAAAAAATAAGTTTTGCATTGTTGTTGCTGTTTGGCTCTTGGTTTAGCCCGACTCATTGTCATGCATTGTATTCTCTCTAAGCACAGCTGCTTAAATTGCTGTATATGTCCCTCCCCTTAACCTCTAATGATATATAAAATACAAAATTTGGAATACTGCATCCAGTTTTGGTTGCCAAGATATAAAAATGATGTTGAAACTCTTGAAAGAGTACAGAGAAGAGCAACAAAGAGATTAGGGGACTGGAGGCTAAAACATATAAGGAACGGCTGCTGGAATTGGGTATGTCTAGTTTAACGAAGAGAAGGACGAGGGGGGACATGATAGCAGTGTTCCAATATCTCAGGGGCTGCCACATAGAAGAGGGAGTCAAGCTATTCTCTCTCATCCTGAAGGCAGGACAAGAAGCAGTGGATGAAAACTAATCAAGGAGAGAAGCAACCTGGAACTAAGAAGAAATTTCCTGACAGAACAATTAATCAGTTGAACGATTTGCCTCCAGAAGTTGTGGGTTCTCCAACATTGGAGATTTTAAATAAGAGATTGGACAACCATTTGTCTGAAATGGTATAGGGTTTGCTGCTTGAGCAGGGAGTTGGACTAGAAGACTTCCAATATGTCTTCCAACTCTGTTATTCTGTTATTAAATGAGATAGTATAGTGTACTGTATAATATAATAATATGTCTGGTCCCGCTTTAGATATAAAAGCTGACTGGGTGACTTTGGGTTAGTCACTCATTCTCAGCCCAATCTACCTCATAGGTTTGTTACTGTGGGAAAATAGGATAAGGAAGGTGTGTTGAATATGTTCGCTACCTTGAGTTATTGGTAAAAAAGTAATAAGGGGGGATAAAAATGAATAAATACCTCTTATATCAGGGAGTGTGAAGCATTTGGGGTGTGTGTTGGGAATTGGTTGGGCTCCGGTATTTCTCAAGTAATGTTCACTTCACTGCATGTTTCTTCTTTAGTATTTTAATCCTTTTGCCATTCCAACATGGGCCTTGATCGTTTGTTTGCTCAGTTTGCTCCTGAAGTTGGATATTTGAACCTTGGGAATTACACCTGTTGTCTTCTAGCTTTTGTCTTTCTCTCTTTCTTGTGCACCTATTTGCTAATACCTCCTTTTTATAAAAAAAAAGACGAAGGCAGAACCGTATTATTTTCACTATCGAGGGCATGTATTTACTCATTCATACGCAGCAAAATAAAACAAACTAAGTTCCACTAATGTTGAACTCTACCACTTTCCTCTTTTGACTTGGCTGTTTCTTGCCAATAAACAAAAAATGTGATCGCGTTCTTTACCGTGGTAGAATTTGAAAGAGTGTAAAAGTTGTGTGTAAGTGTAACTGTTGAGGCTTAATGTTTTTTGGTTTTGTTTTTTAAATCAAGAATTTAAATTTTGGTTCGCATTGAAGGAGCAGCATTGCAGTCTGAGAGTGCTTCTTGATCTTCATCCATTGAATTTGTTGCTAGCAACAAATTGCCTTCAACACCTTTACACTGTGATGTCGAGGGTCCCTTCCTGGTTGATTTGGTGACAATTATCTACACCTTGGTTACATCTCCTCAATATTAGAATATGCCCTACATAGTACTACATCTGAAAAATGTAGGAAAGCTACAATTGGTGCAAGATTTTATTTGTTTATTTCAGAAAAGGCAGCAATGCAGCAACTAAGTTACTAGATAGTATAAAACACAGCCATGATTCCATGTCTGCATTGAAAGATCTGCATTAGCTTCCACTTGCTTATTGGTCGCTACGTGAGATATTTGGATTGACGTCTACAACCTTGAGTAGATTGGAGACCGACTATATGAAGGACCACGTCTTTCATTATAAATCGGTCCATTTGCTAAGATCTTCGTTGGTTGAAATAGGTTTTTTACGCCACACCAAAGGCAAAAATACAGCCAATCCTAGGGATCCCCAGTTCTTGATGTGGTGATCTGTGGTTGTCAAAAGCCAGGAAAGGGAGAGAAGATTGGCAAATGAACAGACAGGAAGTCAGTTCGCAGGATAGGGAAGAAAGAGGCATCAGCAGGAGCTTGCAGTAGATTTTTATTGCTAAACTATCCTGCTTTTGTGATGACGTTGGAATTGAACTATTCGGTACCATTTGTCCTATAAACTGTTCCATTATTCTGTGAATCAGAGGGGATGATTTAGTGTGAAGTAGAACAAAAGAGCACATGCCTGTTTTTTCCCCCAAAACTCCTATGTGGCATGATACACATTTGAGGGCTGTAGAGAGACTTGCAAAATGTTTCCAAGTGTCCCTTTGACTCCTTTTATGCAAGCAGCTGCTTATTTGTTTTCAGTTGTTCGCCAGGTTTATTTTTGCAGAGCCTTTCTTGGTCAGGTTTTTCAATTGACTGCCAGGTCCTTCCTGCGCCGTGGCAATGATGAATGCAGAACATGAGATAAATTAATGCTGGGGATTTCGGTCCATGTCAGCCCTTTCTTCACTGCATGTCACGTTAAACAAACAAGATCAAGGCAAAGGAAAATGGTAATTGTCTCTCTCAAGATGGGCTGCAGATAAAAGCACCATTGAATCTAAATGCAGAAATGTGGAAGAAAGGAAGGAATGAGAGAGAAAGAAAAAGAAAGAAAAGAAAGAAAGAAAGAAAGCAGCCTGTTCTCTGAACATTTTTTAGAGCAGTTGAAAAATCTGCTGTATGATTTAAATCATGCCAATTATTTTTAAAAAAACCTCACCTAATTGTACGCGCATCTCTTTTTATAGCTCCAAAGCTATAGAATTTACTTTTAAATATTTTTAAGAGCAGTAGTCTCATTTCATGGCCACGTTTCAACCTTCTCCAGGCTTGCTCTCCAATCTGTTAGCTTTCTTCTCCTCAAATTCCTTAGGGAGAGTATGATGCTGGAAAGAGTGCCATATTTGTTTAAGAGGGAGCTTATTTGAATTGGCTGTAATGTAAGAGAGCCCTCCAAATACATGGCCACCAACTTCTAGGATTCTCGGCAGAGGCCATGTTGGCTGGGAATTCTGGGAATTGGCCCATCCATCTGGAAGCGCCCCAGATAAGGGAAGGCTGGTGTAAGAAGTGAAAACTGTTTATCCTGCTGTCTTATTTCCACGGAACTGTCTTTCCTTAAAAAGATGTATTTATGTTGCTGCTTCTGATGTTGTAGTTGAAACCATTTTTATTCTGTTGTTCGGGAGAAGAGAAAAAAAATGTATGTCAGAATGGTTTACATATCAGTCCCTACCTTTTGGTTTGCAAAACAGAAGTTAACAGCCCAAAAGGAATACAGGGTTTGATGGGGGAAATGGGAAATAAAAATGAATACGGAGACTGATTCTATATGATAGGGTAGTTACTTTTTTGTTGGGAGGGTACAAAAAAGCACGTCTCTTTTTGCTCTGTTTCTGGCAAACAGGTAAGCTGTATCTTGGTCTTCCTTTTGCAATCTTTTATTTCCAGGAAGTATGGCAGTTCTGAAGTCATTGGGGCATATATAATGTTGAAAAAAATTAGGAAAACTGGACAAAATCAAGTTGGTAGAGATATGACAAATTATAAGACAGTGGTGGCGAACCTATGGCACGGGTGTCAGAGGCGGCACTCGGAGCCCTCTCTGTGGGCACACGAGCCGTTGCCCCAGCCTTGCCTCCCCCCGCGACCCCCTCCAGCAGCCCCCCTGAAGGAGAGTCGCCCCCGAGCGTGGCCCACATGGAGCAGCGCAGCCAAGGACATGGCAGCCAGGAAGTGTAGACAAGACTCTGCCCTCACACCCCATCATGCACAGTTGATGCTGCAGGGCGCAGGCAGAGGGCGCGGCCGCCATAGCGCTGCTGGGCTGCCTGGGCGATCTGCAGCAGGCCCTGGAGGCGGTGAGTGGCCCTGCAGTCAGGCGGGGTGGGGGATGGGGGGGTGGGCGGGGGCAAGGCGGGGTGGAATGGGGGCGGGGCCAGTTTTTGGGCACTCGGTCTCTAAAAGGTTCGCCATCACTGTTATAAGACAAGGCTTTTAAGCAGGGATGTGGAGATGAAGGCATCATCTAATAATGCAGTGACACAGAGTATTGATCTTAAAGCTTTCTCTATCTTGCCTCTTTAGCTCATGACAGCTATTCAGAAAGGATACGTGTCTGGAAGCCGGCTTGCCGTACTTATGAAAGCAGCTGAAGAAAACATTCATCAGCGGGAAGTGATTTCAGTGGACCGGAGTTGTGGTGGACTGTGAGTTGGGAGGTGGAGGGGCTTACAGCTATAAAAAGGTGCGCCCCCTGGTTGCCTCTTTCAATGCTGAAAAACATTCCACTGCTTTCAGATGTTTCTGCTTCTCCTCACTCTGACCGACTGTGTGCAGAAAGTCACATTGTACAGCTCTCCTTTTTACATTTGTGTGAAGAGTCTACTTGACTGGTGGCCTGTTGAACTGGCTTTCTCTAGCATCCATGGCAAACAAGACTATGAAAAGAAGAAACAGTCCATCTTTTTTTCTCCCCCTGGGCTAATCCTGGGAGATGAACACTCAAACCATGGCAAGGGATCCATGTGATAACCAGACATGATTGTAGATTTCTTTTTTGTTGCATTTATACAAAAGCAAAAATAATTCCTCTTCTACGTTAATAGGGTCCCATTCCCTTTCTGCCTTTTGATGCATTAACCAGGCAAAAGTGGACGATGCCAGCATGCCTTTAGTATCTTAAAAATGGACTTTTGTTTTTTGTTAAATGTCCAGATACTTTTTTTCCCCTCCCCATCCTTTCAGAGAAGTACATTGTGCTAAATATTCATCGCTTGCCTAGAACTTTGGTACAAACATTTTTTATAATGGCCACAGTCTATTAAAAAGCGCATGCCATAAAAATGAGTGATTTATCATGGAGGAGAGTGCTTGCATTTAGAATTTTCATAGACTGTATCCCTAAATAGAAGTATAATGTCCAAACCAAGGAATTGCAGTGATAACAATTGTATTTTAATAAGAGGACATGCAGGGCCTAATTCTTCAAAAGTGTCCTAAACCCAAAAAGCCAGCATAAAATAGAAAATAAACATATCAAATGGTGCTTTTTTACTTTACAGGAGAAAGAAATTGCCATTCCTTCCCTGGTACATTTTGTGTATAAAAAAAAAAGAGAGAGAGCTAAATCCTGTATCATGTGGGTGGTTTTGATTTGCTCTGAAATTTTCATAAAAAAAAGGTTTCTGAAATCTTATTTTATTTGTGGTAGGTGCCCCATTAACTCCTCAGAAAAATAGTGAAGAAATATTAGGCAAGATTACATTACCTTCTTGCTAGGATTGCTGGTTCAGTTTTAGACTATTTATTTTTTTATTTTTTTTTTCATTTTTTTTTTTCATTTTTTTTTTTCATTTAGGCTATTTTCTAAAAAAAAATACTTTTACATATTATTTAAAATGAATTTAGGTAAAAAAAATGCTTCCAGATTACAACGATAAATTAATAGCAAAATCAGTAAAAGGTGTGCCTTTTGCTATTTAGAAAATAAAATTACAGCAAAGTACAAACCTAAAAGGAACAAAGTCATGTTACCGTGGAAATTTTGTCTTTGTACCTCCGATGGCCTTGCTCATTTGTTGTTTGTTACAGGTTTTAATAATAATATTCCAATGCAATTTATAGATCCGTAAGAGTTGTAGTACTTAAACTTGCAGACCCAAATTCTGTCATTTACTTATATTAGTGTTTCAGTGCTGTGCATTTCTTCACTCTTCAGAGCAATCTATAGGAAAGGGCCCTTTATAAAAATGAAGTTAAAATTCAGTTTTACTCTATATTCAAAATTTGAATATATTAAGGGCATCTCTTGCTAGAAGTAGACATTGCCCAGCCCAGTCCAGCCTAGCCCAGCCATTAGCATGAAGCACTCCTATTTTCTATTTGGAAATTTAGACAGCATTGAAGGAAAGGAGCAAGGTCTTCATAAAGGATATTAAAAGGTAGCATTCTAAAATGCCCTCTAGCAAAATTCTCTGCAGACCATTTCCCATGTAAGTTACCGCTATGATCAAGAAATGTCAACCCTGTGTTTTATAGGTTAAGAGTAGAGATGGAAACCAAGGCAAGAATCTCATCCTCTTTAGGCCTGGAGCACTTCAGAATGACTTGGAATACAGGCCTAAACTGGGCCTGCATTTGACAGTAGGAGATCTCTCTTTGAGCACAAAGAGTTGGGGTATCTTTGTAGTAGATCTTTCTCCTCCTCCCCTACTTCCCATCACCAACGTATATTGGATGATTTTTACATAGCACTTTTCAGCTCGTTCCATTTTGCTTTGACCAAAAAATGTCAAACCTTAACAAAAAGCTATTATAAATAACTCTTCTAAGATTGCTGAAGTGTGGAGAGGTCCAGAGAAACAGTTGCGATGCCGGGCATTACACATTTAATTAATAAAGGATGCAACATTTTTCAGTGTTTGAGGCAAAAGATTAATGGCAGATATATGGATCCAAGTGCATCTTGTCCATGTGAAGCATTAAGAGTTAAGCAAGCACCCAAAATGTAGTGAGGCTGAGGATCATAGGGCTGATATATACTAAGGCAGGGGTGTCAAACTGCCGGCCCATGGGCCGCATGCGTCATGCTGAAACTACGCCCACCCCAGCTCTGGCAATGGGGAAAAATACGTCACGTGACATGGCGAGTTTGACACCCCTGTATTAAGGAGAAAACTCTTACTGGTCACAGTATCTACCACAGTTCTTAGCAAAGAGTTTTAATGAGCATTTGAGTGCACACCTTTACAAATAGACTTCTCTGATAACCAGACGTTGGAGTAATGTCTAATGTTTGTCCTTAGCCCAGCAAAGGTCTCTTAACAGGGTCTGTCGTGTTTTCCTATTGATGCCATTACACCATGATCAAGAAGCCATGATTTCTTTTATGCATTGCCTGCATAAAACTAGTTGAACTCTAGGAAATGTTTTAGCCAACACACCCCTCTGCTTCCTATGGGAAGGGAAAATATTATTCCCCTACATCATTTTATACAGTTGCTCACTTCAGTTAAAAGTAGACTCTCGGAATTACTTGGTTTCTCTGTGATAGTATTTCTTTGTATATTTGGAAGGGAAGATACATGAATGTATAGGAAGCACAAAGCTCCTTTTTGTATAACAGTAATTTGGTGTGATACTACTGTACAATTGTTTTGAAAACAAAGAAATACAGGAGCAGGGCGTTCTGTAGTGGTTGTGTGTGGGTATGAATAGGTAAGCACACATTTATCTATGCATATATGCATATGTATACATATACATATACCGCATGTTTTTCCATCTGGCACTTTTATGTATTGTGCTGGGTTATTGTTCAGGATTGGACTGCTAAATACTGTGTTTGAGGCTGGATTGTCATTTTTATAACTGTCTTGGTGTTTTATTGCCATTATTTATTACTTTTGATATACAGAATGAGCTGCATGCATTTATAGAGCAATAAGAGGATGTATTTAATGTGCCTTGTTTTTAACTGAATAAGATCTGAAAGCATGAATCAATAAAACTGATTAAAATGGTCCACTCGTTGGCATTTTGATGTTAGTGGCAGTTACGGAAATAAAGTTGATTAGCTCGGAAACCCCACCCCCAGCTACCTTCTTTTTTCCTTGATTTCTTTTCTTTGCTTGTGATTTAAAAAAGTTTAAAACAATCTCTTAAATCTCAGTTTTTAAGAAATGATATAAATTCTTGACCTTAACTTTATATCTAGAAGGACAAATTAAAGAGAAGCCTGTCATGCAGTATTAATAACGGATATTGTCATTGTCATGTTTTGTTGCTACTACAACATTCCACACTTCTCCTCCTCCTCCTCCTCCGGATAATAAGCAAATGACGGATTGTCTCCTGGTTAGACTTTTTAATTTTTTTAAATTTTTCATTTAACCACCTCTCCTCAGGTGCCACGTTCCCAGCCCACCCTGATGAATTTTATCATGATTAAAATCAATAGAAATAAATGGAAAAGATTACATAATCCATTTTGATCATCTTGCATGTCAGGTTAGCCCAGAGTTGCCAAATCCTGACAAATGTTCTGACATGGAAAAAGGCCATGTATTTTCGGTGAAAGTAAATCAGCAAACCTGTTTATAAATTTTTAATGAAAATGTTATAATTGTCATATTCTTTTATAGTTCCTAATTTACTCTTGGAGTAAGATTTTTCCCCCCGTACATTTTGTAGCCATACATGCATGAGCATGTAATTAAAAAAATTCTTGCATCTGGGATACGTGCTTGCCTTGTCACAAGCAGACACAACCTTTATTGCATAACAAGTAGCGTGACAGAAAAGCATCTTTCCACATCTACCATTTTATCCAAAACTTCCAAAGTTCCACTGCCTTTCTTCTACCAAGCGGTATCTTTATTAAAATGTGTATTAAATTTATTTTTATTAAATTTATTAATGCTTTTTTTTCTGGTGTGACCAGAAGAGGTTGCTGTTTTTCAATAGATTTAGAGCCCGTGAAGAATTTAGGATAAAGTGAACCTATTGAAATGAATCTGTAATGGGGACTTTAGTTTTCAAACCTTGGAGGAAAGGGGTACATAAACGGTCCTGGAAATATCAAAGTGATGTTAGTGTATCTACAGCAGTGCTTACAATCCACAGGAGGTAGGCCCTTGCATAAAGAGGAATGAGAAGCTTTGATAGACTAGCCATAGTTTGTGGGGATAGGGTTAGGGCAGGGGTAGGCAACCTTGGCTCTTTTATGACTCGTGGACTTCAACTCCCAGAATTCCTGAACCAGCCACGCTGAGGGGAAAGGGAGAGGTTTCCAAGCTGAGCCATACTGGCTCAGGAATTCTGGGAGTTGAAGTTCATAAAAGAGCCAAGATTGCCTACTCCTGGATTAGGGTGTATACGAAGTGGATGCCATTTTCATTAAGTGTTAATTCCAACTCATATAACTAGTACTTTAAAACATTTAGTGGATGCAGATATACATCTCATCTCTGTTCATCAAGTCCTAGCATACTAAATGCTTTACGTGGCACGTTTTCATGACTACAGCACAGATTTTAAAATAAAAAAAATAGCTACTGAGGTTGTCAGTATACCTAATATGTATTTGCCCTTTTCTCGCCTTCTGTCTTCTGCCTTCCATATTTATAAAAGGATACCCAGCTATGCTTCTTCCTCCTCCTTCAAATTGATTACTGTATGTCTTATTGTGGTAGTCCCAAAAGTGCTTTTTCAAGAGGCAACTGGACTTCGTTTTTCCTTTGAAGATGTTTTGCTTCTCATCCAAGAAGCTTCTTCAGTTCTGACTGGATGGTGGGGAATGGAAGGATTTGTATTCCTTGCAGACAACTGGTCATTTGCATCCTTTAGAGCAGGGGTAGTCAACCTTGGCTCTTTTATGACTCGTGGACTTCAACTCCCAGAATTCCTGAGCCAGCATGGCTGGCTCAGGAATTCTGGGAGTTGAAGTCCACGAGTCATAAAAGAGCCAAGGTTGAC
>NW_015387005.1:560252-570252 GCF_001527695.2 Protobothrops mucrosquamatus | reverse complement strand
TTGGATAAATCAGAGTGAGCAAAAAGAGAGATCAGATCACATTTTGCAGTAAGCTCAAATATACAGTATTTCTCCTTCAGCTTCCAGCAAAATGTGATTTTAGAAATTGCAGGGTGCTGGTACTGGTGGTGGAAAACTATGAAATAATATTTTGTTGAATTTTTCAGTAGGATTTTTTTGTGCCACATTTTATAGCTTATTCAGCAGCCATTTGTAGAGTCCAAATGGCTGCAGTTGCAGCATGTTTGCCTGTTGGTTTTTAACTTCCCATTAAGTGGCCACACGTGAATTGTTTAATCTTAAAGAAGGAACTGGAATTGTTTTATGTGATGTTACCTACATTTTAAATAGATGTTACCTATGTTTTTTTAAGGGTGATTAGCGTGTGGGATACACAATGTGTAATTAATCACTAGAGAGGAAACTATGACCTGCTCCCTGAATCACACCTTGTGGCAAAATTATCACCCTAATTTATGATCTTTTCAAGGGTCCTATTTCTTAAACAGATTTCAGTAATGTTTGTCAGAACGGGTCTTAGATGTTTTGACATGACTGGTAGTCAACTTTGATTCACCATTCTTTGGATAAGCTGGTCGTGATTCTACCATCTTTCTTACAGATGAGATGTACTTGTGTTTAGCAGAAAAGGAAGATCATCCACAAGAATTCTCACTTGTTCAGAAATACATACCATTTAAAAAAAAAAAAAGATGTTAAACAACATTCGAGTGCTTTAAGTCAATTTAACCGAACCCATGGCAGTTAACTGCTGACAAAAGCTCAATAATAGAGAACTCCTGATATAAAATAGATGCCTTGAAAGAATGAGGTACTACAAACTGTTTCCAAGAGCTTGTTCTTTTATCTTTGCAAACGGAAACCTTATAGAATGAAATCTCATTTGAAAAAGATGTTGCACATGACCCTTAATTGCATATGATCGTGAGGAAGGGGCTGAGGCTTCATGGTGAATGAATTGTTTAGGCTGTTGGCAGTGTCCAAATACTATATTAATAGCCTTAACAGCTGGCTGTTGCTCTTGGACACTTGTAGGATGTCATAGCAATCTTTGTTCACTGATCTGTTTAGAGTAAAGAAGGATGTTAATTATGGCTTATCCTTTATAGTGTAACAAGTACTTTTTACTAATCCAGCACTGTAAAAAAAAATAATTTAAAAAATTCTCCCCTCCCTTCCTCCACGCAGCCATTCCCCGAGTCTGGGTACAGTGTTGGTTGGGCTAAGGCTGGGCTGTTAGCTAAATTAAGCCATTGTGACTCAAAATCCTCCTTTAATAAGGTTCATGCTGTCTACAACTTCATCATTTTCTGCTGAATGATAATTACTTTATTCAATCATGTTCAAGGTTTTAGTGAAAGCTAGCATTGATTGATTAACTTCAATTACCATGCTTACATTTGCATAGATAAAAACTGCTTTTCAATTTGTGAGTGGCACGCCAGTGGAAGCCCTGCGCTGATATTTGCATTTCAATGTGAACAGTGAAGAATAAAGGTGGGAGAAAGGTCTGATCAGGGCTAAGCCCTTTCTGCTTCAGTGCTTAAGCATTTTTTCCCCTCCGTAAACACTCTTGTTATGATGTTAGTTTGCTCAATCCAGTCTGAGGGTAACCAACGGAGCCTCCTGTTTACAAGCAGGCATGACAATCCTAACTGTGGATTGGGAAACCTGCAAAGTCGAGACTTCGACAGAAGCGAGGCTGTGCACTGTGCAAATTAATCAGACAAAATTCTCTCTGCTACTACAGGCTTCCTCCCTGGTGCTTTGAAAAGCAGCCTTGCCTGTTATCGATTTTGACTCCAGTTTTGACTTTGCTCTTTCCCTGGAAGCATCTGGTGACTCAGCAAATAATTATTTTGTGTGTGTGTGTGTGTGTCTTTTTTTAAAAAAACTTGCCTTCTGTCTGTTTTCTTCTTGCCAATTGCACCAAGGCAAATGTCCCACAAAGCAAATTGGCAACTTGTCATTCAATTGCCTTCTAGAAAAAGGATCCACCCCTCAATGCTATTATTAATTGGTGTTTACATTCTGTACACTCAAACGCAGTCATGGTTCCTTCCTAGGCAGAATGTGGAAGGTTTCTTAGCTGCTGGTGGTTTCCCAGCTACTTCAAGTAGCTGGAGATACTTTAATTTGGTGATCCAAATAGTAACTTTAATGCTAGTCAGCTGTGCTCAGTCCATCCCTGGGCATCACGTCACGTCACAGTAAAGAATAATGCAGCAAATGTAACAGGTCTACAGAAGCGCAATAAGAGCAACTGGGAGACTGAATCCAGGTCCTATGACAGTGATGGCGAACCTTTTAGAGACCGAGTGCCCAAAAACCGCCTTGCCCCTGCCTCACCCTGCCTCTCCTGCCCGCAGGGCCACCCACCGCCTCCACGACCTGCCACAGCAGATCGCCCAGGCGGCCCAGCAGCTTCATGGTGGCCACGCCCTCTGTCTACGCCCCGCAGCATCATCTGCACCCGATGGGGCACGAGGGTGGAGTCTTGTCCTCGCTGCCCGGCTACCATGCCCTTGGCTGTGCGGTTTTGCGCAGGCTGCGCCCGGGGCGACTCTCCTCTGGAGGCTGCTGTAAGGAGAGAGCCACAGGGGGGGGGTGTGGGCCTGGGGCGATGGCGTGCGTGCCCACAGAGAGGGCTCTGAGTGCCGCCTCTGGCACGCGTGCCATAGGTTTGCCACCGCTGTCCTATGAGAACAATCGAGAGAACTGGCTAGATTTGGTTTAAGAACACTCCACAAAAGCTATGATGATACTCCACAAATTCCAAAAGTGAATAGCATCCCCCCCCCAAAAAAGGCCCAAGCCAGAATGAAAAACAGAATAATATTTGACAGTTACCCTAAAGGTGCTTTTCCCAAAGGCAACTGGATTTTCTTGTTTTTTTTTCCTTGAAAATGTTTCACTTCTCATCCATCTCAATCTATCTGGATAACAAGTGAAATGTTTTCAAAGAAAAACCCTTTTCTCATGTTCCAGACATTAGCACTAGGCATATAGTCAGGGATACTAGAAATTATACTCCAAAAGTGTTGTGGTCAAAAAAATACAGCAGCAAAAATCAGGCAGAACCTGGATCACACCCTCATGGCTGCCTTTTTGACTTCTTGTTAAAACCATATTCTGCAGACACCCTTGTTACAGTCCAGTATCTTGAAGGCCATAGACACCCCATTTTTTCTCTACAAAAACATTGCAATGGAGAAGAGAGGCAGGTGCATCCCGTTTAGATCTCTTATTTCATCAGGATCAGAGTTGTTTGATTATGCTGGGAATTCAGCAGTTTTCTGGAGCCTTGGACACAAAGCCTTGCCCTTGTTAGAACGCAGTATTGCAGGCAAACTCTGCTCACTGCCAGGAGTTTGATCTTGATCGGCTCAAGGTTGGTACAGCCTTCCATCCTTCTGAGGTCGGTAAAATGAGGACCCAGGTTGTTGGGGGCAATAGGCTACTCTGTAAACTGCTTAGAGAGGGCTGTAAAGCACTGTGAGGTAGTATATAACTCTAAGTGCTGTTGCTTACAACAGGGGTGTCAAACTGCCGGCCTGTGGGCCGGTTGCATCATACAGAGGCCGCGCCCACCCCAATTCCGGCAATGCAAAAAAAGTTGCAATATGTCGCGACACATCACGTAATGCGGCAAGTTTGACACCCGTGGCTTAAGGAAACTGTAGCTTTAATTCTGCAAATGTGCACAACTTCGTTTCAGGTGCTTCACTCAAGGGGCTATAGTCACGACAAAACAGCTCACAAAATTAAAATTAATTGTATTAAGTTAAATTAAATACAGTTAATCAGATGGCCATTGGATTTCTCTGCAGGTATTTTGTGTGCTTATTTCTGTGTTGCTAACGTTTTATCTGGTGGAGCAGCCAAGATTATTTTTTTTAAAAGAAGCAGCATATCAATGTATTGAGCAGGTAAGGAAGTGATTATTGCAGTTGTATTTAATAGCTGCTCCCCTTTGTCACATTAAAAATTACAATTTGGCAATAATTTTTGAGAGGATCTGGACAGAGCTATTTGGGTGGAGGAAGTGTATTCCCAGGATACTGTATGATAAAGAGGGCCATATATGTTCTCTGTCTTATTTCTGATTGTTGGCACTCTAAGGAAAGAGAAAAACTGGCTGTAACAGCCCCTGAATTGTGACAATCATACGTTCTTATAAAAAGCCAACCTCACAGGATGTTGGAATTCCTTGATAGGGTGCCATCATTTCATGTGATCTGCTCTCCATTAATGAACAGGAACCCAAGTTTATTGGAGTAAATGCATTAAACTCCTCTATTCTGAGTAGATCTCAAGGATAGCAATTATTATATAAGGGAAATTTGTTGCTTATTAATGCTGAAGGAAAGAGCATAAAAGGCTTTATTCATAATAGATTTTACTTAAATATCTTCTTACTCAGGTTATTTTAGACCCGAGAAGAGTTCATTTAGAAGTGGGTGCATTCTGGAGATTAACTACAGGTATGCAAAGGATAGAGACTTTTTGCACCAAGCCGGGGATTATAACAAATGGCCTGAAATCCTCCTCTAGAATTCTTAGACAGCCAATCCTGCTAAGCCATAAACACTATTTAAAGAAGACAGAAAGATATGCCACTCAGTTGGTTTGGACAATAACTTCCACCTTCTTTTTGCTTCTGTGATTATTGGCTCAGATTGATCAGAGTTGCACTTAAAAGCATTAAAGAGCCCCAGGTTGCTTTTCCCTAGACATAACAGGATAAAGTGAGAACCCCAAGATGGAGAGGAGGCAGTATTATTTCAGAAAGCCCTTAGGACAGACCTCCTTATGGCCTATCCTACGTTACAAATAAATAAATAAATAAATAAATAAATCCTGAACTCAATTTCTGTCACAGCAGGAAGAATGCTTTGAGCCCAATTTGGACTCTGCTGTACTAATTTTCTATTTGCAGGGGTTTTTATCTTTAAGTAGAACATTAAACGAATGCATTCCTCTCCTAGCCCTCTCACGGCATGAACAGACTATAAGCTTAGCTATCATAATCCTAACAGAATGACAGGGCTTCCTCTACTTGGCCCAGGATCTATCTCATTACCTAATCTGGGTAGCAAGGGTGGTGATTTTTAAAGGATAGAAAGAACTGTCGTAATCAAAATCCTACCGACTAATAAATTTTGTACAGACTACTCCCCAAAGTGGAAAGTGCTATCATGTTATTTTCTTCAGTCATCCCATATTTTAAAAGTAGAGGCAGCGCAGAAAAGAAAAGAAAAAAAGCACCAGTTTTCCTGCCCCAAATGAAGACAGTTGCAGTGATGCCAGAAAGAAGCTCCTGCTGTGAATAAATTGGATGATTTAAAAAAATGATGTTCAGATAACAAATTTGTATATTTTCCAGGGTTACTTTGCTATTCATGCTGGAACCTACATACTGTGTTATGAAAGCGAGTACAGATGGCAGCAAATTGTGTCTATGCAGGGATTTTTGTCCATCTGAAAAAAAAATCTATCTGTAAAATTACTCAGGACAGATGGAATGACAAATCTGTCTTAAGATATTCAATCTCAATATATAAATGTTCAGATGACTTACAACAATAGGAAATCACCAGTTTGTTTTCTAAACCCTCCTGCAATGTTTGCCATAAGAACAAATTATGTGTACATTTTAATGCATCTATGCTTCATAATTATGCATGGTTGTGTGCTGTTATAATTGACATAAAATATAAAACAGGTCAAAGAGCAGCTATTAAAACTATTTTTCATTTTGCTTTCTGACAGCCAGCAACATCGCAAGCTTGTGCATTTAATAGGGCCTTATGCAGCATGCAAAGATAGTTATATAATTTCATCCATATTAAAGCCTCCAGAACTTGCAGCCTAATTATTTCCTACCCAATACAGTTGTAAAGTATATTACTTTATTTCAAATGGGTCCATTTTGAGATTAAAGAATTGAAATACATTGAAATGAGTATGGCAAGAGCAATCATAAAACTTCGTTTTCTTCTACTTAGTCAAAACTAATGGGAGAAATAGCCTTATCCAATTTTGCTGCTTTTAATTACTGATGTATATTTTCAAGCAGAAAGAGAAAAATTGAATAATGGGCCAAAGTTTAAAAAAAAAAAAAGGAAGTAGGTAATTTATTCAGTGTGAAAAGTCTAGTATCATCCAAATAAATAAATAAATGGAGAGGAAAAAATGGTAAAACTGCCCCTGTTTTTGTCATGCTTAGTGGAGTATGACATGGTTAAAATGGCTTTTATAGTAGCTGAAAACAGAGTTGCCGCCTTAGGTATTTTTTTAAGTATTCAGTGAAAATGAATAAAGATAGAACATGTGAAATGCTGAGAATGATGGGCTTTTCAGAGCATATTACATCATTTGTTCAGTGATTTCTTTTTGTAATATGTTATTGATTTTCTAATTTTACAATTAAACATTTAAAAAGCAATGTGGTGACTGGGTAATCAATGATTCTATAACATACATAAATCTTTAGCAAAAATCTCAAGTTACAACATCAGATATTTCTTCTCTTTATCCCTTAATATCTAATATCTCATATTAAATTAATATCAACTAAGTAAAACCATCTTTGTTACATTTATCAATAATTTTGAATTTATATATATCTTAATTGTGTTTACATTCAATCTTATATACATCAATGTCCTGTTGTAGCTTTTTCCCCAGGCTTTAATTTCCCCTCAATATTCAACTTAAAATTTGGTATGTTATAGTTTCTAAGCTTTAGTTAACTAGAGTTTCCCTTATCTCAACTTCTACATTTCCTCCTTTTTATAACAAAATCTAATATTCTAAATATGCATCTTATCTATTTGCATATAATTTTATTCTATTTTAAAAATTCTCTTTTTTACCATATTAAACCAAAAATCTATTAATCTTATTACACATCTTACCTATTCAGTTATAATATTACTTTATTTTCTAAAAAAAATCTATATTCGACCATCTTCAACCTTCTAATCAATAGTATAAAATCCCCCCTAATAAATCAAAACCTAGTTTCTTTCAGCCTTACTCTGGCTTTTTTCCTTTGCCAACTAACCATGTCAGTACTTTTAATTCATCAAACAGTTCTCCCTCTATTATTGTGTGTATTTGAGTTAAGAAAAACCATTTAATTACAATTTTTTGGGAAGAACTAGCCCCATTATATTTCTTTGATTGCCTCGCCATTATTCCAGTTTCCCACAGTTGTCCTAATAAGTTTATCTTCCATTCAGTCTGTTCTTCTTTCTTTTTCTCAAGTTTCTTCTGATTTATGAAAAAAAATCTTTTTCATTTTCAATGTTGTCACTCTCTTTTCTAATTTCCCCGTTGGCTGGATCTGTTGGTCAGTTGGGTCTTCTGTCTTAATATTTAGTTGTTCCATTTCTCCTGTTGCTTTCTGCATTGTTGGGTCTTTGGTTGTAGTCAAAATCTGGGTCTGTATATTTAAGCTGGCATCTTGTTCCTTTATGTTGCCTCTCATTTTGTTACATGCTGAAAGAATGGTTTTATGTATCGATTTCAAAATAGAAAGGATTTTTTCCTGATCTTCATTCATATTCTCTTGATAATTAAGGATTTTAAAATCAAATGTTAAAAGTGGTTTTTGTAGCTAGATGTGTGACATCTATTTCACGTTAGCGAATAGTCTTATAGTGAAAATTGTTTGGCAGGTAAGAATTTATAGTCCAAAGTATTCCATCATCTCGTGTAGTAACAAAGACTTGTCATGTAAAGAAATAGGAAAACAATTTCCCACATATAATTCTGAAAGTCAATAAAGGTTTATCTTCATAGTTCAAACAGGCCAGATAAATCGCCTTGCAGTTCCTTCTTTACAGCTGTGTTTCTCACAGATGGTATGTCAAGGTCGAGAGGGCTTTTTCTAATTTCTGGGCTTCCAGCCAAGTCTCTTTTAGTCAATAACAAATTGTAATAGCATATTTCGCAACAAGATGTCACCAATGCCGTTTAAAACTTTTAAATCCCGAGTTTTAATAATAGTTTTTCAAGGTTTGTTTCTTTTCTTTTTAAATAAAAGCCAATATCTCCAGTAGGAATAGGAAAACTTTTAGTTTCCAAATTTCAAAGGTATATGCATCCAATTAAATTAGAATTGTTCTTATAATTTGCTCTTTTCCCCTAGGTAGTCAATTGCCGCTTTTCTTGGAAGGTGGGGTAAGAATTCCCTCTCTCCTCACAGGGGGAGAAATACTTTGGGCAGATTTTGCAGGAAAAAAACTATTTAAAGTCTTAAAGAGAAGATCAGATCTCACCCAGTTTCATCCGCGTTGCTTTAAAGGTGCTTGGTTGTAATTTTGACTTTTGTTGTCAGCAGCTTAATGACGAGCCATATTGCAATGGCTGGTCTTTTCCCCGCTGGCTTGGAGAGCTGCCCCAGATCAAGCAGAAGGGCTATCGCCCCTCCGCGATCAAGCAGGGGTCCTCTCCTTGCTTGTCACCCCTACAGGGTGACTTTCAACCCTTTCCAGGGTCCCCCAGCAGGATAAAACCGGACCCTGAAGACGGAGCTCGCCTCCATGCATCCGCCAGCGCCGCAATGGCAAACCGGAAGTCATTTGTTCAGTGATTTGATGGATTTCAACAGCCATGCATCTCAAATATATTGCAGCATTAAAATAATAACATATAAAACCCCATAGCAGCCAGGAATTATTATCAATAATCGACACAAATGGGAGATGGGCTCCCAGGCCAGCAGGGATGGGGCCTGTGTTATCTCCAGAGGGAACACCAGAAGGTGGTTACTACGACAAAAAAAGCTCTCCTCCTTGGTGGACAGGACTTAGAGCATGTGCCTTCTGCCATGCAGAAGTACGGGAAGTGTAGAAATAATAGGGATATCAGCCCTATACAGTACGGGAAGTGTAGAAATAATACAGTACGGGAAGTGTAGAAATAATAGGGATATCAGCCCTTTGAGGTACCCAGTTGGCGTAGTATGTGCGTGATGGCGGACCTGCTAATTTCGGCTCCGTAGTCTCCGCGGGGGTTCTCGGAGATGGGGAGCCCTCGAAGGTCCGGGGGTGCTCGCCGGCTGGAGTCTCGGTAGGAGAAGAGGGTCGGCGAGCGAAGAAGGCGCGCTGGACCCCGCTGGACCCCGCGGAGACCGCCGAGACCATCCGGGCGGGGCCGCGAGCGGAGAGGCGGAGAAGCCGAGCGGAGAGGCCTGGCGTCTTGGGGCCTAGCGGCCGGGAAATTGGCGGCCGCGAGCGGAGTGGCGGAGCAGCCGAGCGGAGAGGCCTGGCGACTTGGGGCCTAGCGGCCGGGAAATCGGCGGCCGGGAAATCGATGGCCGGTCGACTCGGGGCCTAATGGCCGGGAAAATCGGCGGCCGGACGATTCGGGCCTTAACGGCCGAGAAGATCGGCGGCCGGGCGACCTGGGGCCTAGCGGCCTGGAATATCGGCGACCGGACGATTTGGGGCCTAGCGGCCAGGAAGATCAGCGGCCGGACGCGGCGGCGGCCCGATGCGGCAATGGCCAGCGGCTTGGCACGATGGCGGCTTGGCGGCCTTGCGGAAATGTACGACCTGAGGCTGTGGCGGCCTAGCGGCCTGGCGTGGCTGCCTGGCGGCCCGATACAGTGGCGGCCCTGGGGCCTGTTGAAAATCTGGCAGCCCGATTGGCCCGGAGGCTGTGCCAGGTGTGCCAGCTCAGCAGCGTGTTGTACAGCGGCCCGGAGGGAAGAACGGCCCGGGCGGAGGACAGGGCCCAAGGGAGGCACTGGCCGGAGGGATATGCCTCACGGTGAGTGCCTGGAGGCCCTGGGGACCTGTGAGATTGGGCTTGGCGGGCCTGGAGGCCTACGCTGCTGGAGGGCCGACTTTGAGTGCAACTCCCTCCCCCCCCTCTTTTCTGTGGGGGGTACAAAGATCAACGAACTGCGCTACCTTCTCCCAATCCATCTAACCCCTTGACCACCACCACGAGGACTTTCCCCCTT